>NC_142946.1:54439557-54547057 GCF_046866305.1 Octopus bimaculoides
TATATATTTGTATTTATATATATATCTATATATATATATATATTTGTATTTATATATATATCTATATATATATATATATTTATATATATATATATTTATATATATATATATATATATATATATATATATATATTTATATATATATATATATATATATATATATATATATATATATATATATATATATATATATATATATATATTTATATATATATATATTATATATATATATTTATATATATATATATATATATATATATTTATATATATGTATTTATATATATATTACCGGTAATGGTATTACAACAAAAGAATGAATGAATCCTCAATATTATGTAAATAGAGGAAATTATCTGTAATATAATATGTGACAATTATTCAGTTGCCATAATAAAACTCAGAGTTTCAGATATCGGGGCGGAAATCTTCTCCCGCGTCTTGTCAGTTATGAAGACAATCAAAAAATGCTATGAAAAGGAAATTACTATGTAAATGACTGTTATTAAGACAAACAAAAGAGCTATTAGAATGACCATTAAAGTGAAAAAACTTGAAGGGGAGAAAGTAAAAAGCTAAAATCACTCACAGAATTTTCAAAATGTGTTCATATTGAATTAGCATTTGTCAAATTCAAGTTTGGAAGGCAACACCCATCATGGGGTGTCTGTTTTCATTGATGCATTTCTGAAATCTTGTCTGGCTCAAGTCCATACCATTTATGTGTCCGTACCATACGTGGCACCCCCCCCCCCCACTGGTCTCCTATTCATTAGTGTACTTTGTGTACAAAGTGCATTCACCCAACATAAGATTGTGTTATGGGTGGGAACAGCGTGATTTCGGTGAATGTTGAAGTGGCACCGAAACTCATGCTGAATTGCTGACAGACTCGTTATTCTCCACATAACTGTTGTAGGCAAGCACACGATGCTCTATTGTTCACAGCACCATGGCTTCACCTGAAAAGGTAAATAACACCAAGACACCACCGACTGAATGGTACTTATCAGACATATGCCCCTCCCCTGGGACTGAGTAATAGCCATTTCAAAAATGTCTGTCCTCTTTGCGCCACCCTAAGTATATTTTCCTTTATTTCTGTTGTTTTTACTAAAAGCTGATATTTCTTCCAATTTGAAAAACGTTTCTCTTTTTGTTTTCTTCTCCTACAATAACCCTGAGTTGGTGTTTATGCAAGTTTACTTTCTAATTGATAATTTTTTGTTCAAATACATCACTTGGGTGTTTTTGACTTTATATCAGTCTGTGCGTTTGTTTTCATATTTTGTATTAAAGCATTAATCATTTTACTTTTTTGTTTACCAATTCCGCTGTTTTGTCTTTTTTTTTTTCTTCTTCATCCCAATATCTTGACTGACATATCTGCCTTGCATCCAGAATTCCTATTTCCACAGCAATCAACTGAAAGATATATATATAAAAGCAAACCTCTGCTCCTGTGTCTTGCAAGTTGCTAAACCTCATTTAATAACACCGTGTGTATTGGTATCCTTTTTTTTTTTTCTATATCTCTCCCTCAGGCTTTCATGTCAATGTTTCAAATCCTGACCCAAAAGGGCTGGATTGAAGTTATGCATATAACAATGTGGAAAACTGGAAAAGTAGCACCCCTTGTTGCCATCTATTTCATATTCTACCACCTTTTTGTAACGTTGGTGAGTACATGGTTGGTTAGTTTCCCTTGGTAGAATATGGCGATATGTTTTGGTTTATTTTTTATTTTATTTTTCATTTTTGTTTTATTTTTTCATATTTATTTTATACATACATATTACTGTGTGTGTTTATAAATATTGGTGATTTTATTTTTATTTAAGTAGTTGTTTTTGTCTTTTTTCTATATTTTAAATGGCTTATTTTGTGAAAATTAGTTATTATAGTGTAAGTGCTAGATTTATGGTAAACAGCATGTGGTCAAATGATTAGTGTGTTGGGCTTATAATCATAAGATCACATGTTCAATACCTTGGCCAGGTGATACACTGTGACCCTGAACAAGGCATTTCATTTCACTTTATTCCTGTCTAATTAATTGAAAATTAGTACCAGCTATTTTCTTTTTTGATAAACTTTGATAGTTAAGAGTTTTTAGTTTTCTTGTCACTAAATACTGTCTTTAGTTTCATTGTGGTCTAAACCAGTGTTCCACAAACAATATGCCACAGTATATTGGTGTGGCATGAGACGATACTAGGTATGTCACAGTGTAAACTGAATATAATTTTTTCCACTGTACTTTTAGTTTAGGTGTGCTGCCGAATTATGAAAGAAATGTGCCGCAAGTGAAGAAAGGTAGTGGAACACTGGTCTAAATAGGCAAGGAGGCTTACAAAGTCATTTGTGATCCAGAAATATATATATATATATATATATATATATATATATATATATATATACATACATACATACAGAAGGTGAAGAGCTATTGAACACAGTGCACAACACTGAGAAACCAAACAAAAAGATGGTACTTTCTGCCAGCTCTGTCAATAAACATGCCGCAAATTTCATAAATCTAGTAAAAAAAAAACAAGAAAAAAAGGAAACAACAAATTGTAGCTGTCGCTTGAGACTGAACATGACTTGGTCACATGTACAGTGCTTTCACAAACTGCTTCAGGTATAGTTGAAAGTAGACAGTCATCCTCTCATCTCTACTCTTAACCTAGCAAAACAATACAGCTATAACAGTGTGTATTTAGCACTATATTACCCAGTGTATTCTTTCTGGAATATTTTAATGGTAATGTTGGATCTGAGGGAGATATTACTGCTATTTCTAGTAGGTTGATTGGTGAAGATGTTGTAGACTAGTGATTCATATTGATACTGAAGTCACTGATTTTAACTTTTTCCATCAAACATGGAAACATGGCACAAAAGTTTAATGAGTTGACTGTTTCAGAAACTCATCTCAGACAGTTGCTAATTGGCATACCAGCATACTGTTTCAACTGGGTGCTAATTAAAGCTCTTCAAGTATGCCTATATTTGTAAGAAGATAAATGCTATGTTGCTTCTTTGATATTTCATTGAGTTAAGTCCTGCTCTCCATAAGAACATTGAAATATATGTAGGAAAAATTACTTTACAAGAAAGTAATTAGAAAATAAAAAACAGTATATGATATATACATGCACAAACATTTGCTGAACCAACATAAAAGAAAGGATACACCAATGGTGATAAACCTTGATCCATGCCTCTACGTTTCCTAATATTTATAGCATGTTTACTCCTGTTCAGATTTTCTGATCTGTCAGGACATTTTTGTATGTGATGGCTTATATCATCTTACTACAATCCATTGCTTTCAATTTGAATATTCTTGGTGTAATGCAAATATTTGATCTGTAGCTCTGGACTAAATCATCATTTTGTTCATTGTGTTCAGTCCATGGTTCAACACTAAACCCTGCTTTATTTGATGTCTTTTTGATATTATTTTATCCATGGTTCAATGCTAAAAAGAAATCACTTTGTAGTATATTGTTAATCTTCTTGATGTCAAAACTTAATGGTCAACACTAAAAATCACTTTGTAGTGGCTTGTTAGTAATGCCAAAACCATGGATTAATACTAAAATATCTTTTGTAATGTGTTCTCTTGTTCATGTTGTCCAAACCATGTATTTATGCTACAAGTTTGTGATACTGTCAGTCACCTCACCACAATCACTGATTTCCATTGGATTGCATTTTAGCATGTTTGTGTTGTTCATCTTCTGCCCATGGAATTACACACAAATATTCATGTATGATTCATGGCTCCCATTAATCTCTTTGTTATCGGATTTATGTTTGAACTACACTTGCCTTTGTTTCAGTTAATTTTGAAATGAATGAAGAATCTAGTAAAATAACTTTGTCATTACTAAGCCGGAACATAAATTAACATGAAAGTTAATTTATGGAAAGTTTGAATGTATATCACTTTAAAGTTTGGGTCATAGAACTAAAGGCAATCTCAGATGGGTTGGTGTCAAGGGTGAAACTATATTTGACGTAATTGGTTCTGTTTATTTGTGAATCTATACTAGATCACATTGTGTGATTACAAGGACTGTTGGTTGGTGAAATCGATAGCACAGTGGACAAAATGCCTTGCTATATTTAGTCACTGCACTTTGCATTCTTGGTTCAAATCCTGTTGGCATCAACATTGCCTTTCATCTTTGCAGGCTTTACTAAAATAAAGTGAATCTAGTGACCATTCCCACCAAAATTTGGAAACTATGCCTATGTTAGAAACCATCATTATTGTTCTTTGAATTCATGGATTTATATTAAAACCTCACTTAGCAATATTTTACTCAGCTAGCTGTGGCCATGCTGGGGTGCCACCGTATTCTTTTATTTTTGTTTTCTGATCCATGGAGAAAGCAATTTGAGGTTTTGCTGCTTTTTCATTTTATTCTTAGGACTAACTTAATTAAGAGCTCGTTAATCTCTAATTTTCATTGATATTCTAGACAAAAACCTTGCTAACAAACTACTTAGGTTAAACAAAGATTAAGATTATTTCACTAAGAAGGTGGAAACAGCATGATTTTGGAATGTTTTATTTTTTCTTTTTCATAACTTTTGCTTGTTTTTTTTTTCTTTTTATTATATTTTCTTATGAGATGTCTTATATTTATATATTATTTTATTGAACTTATTGTGTATAACTTTCTTTATATGATCTTTGTTACTAACCAATTCTTATAGTTAGTAATTCTGTATTAAATATCATGACTTCGCCATTTTAATGTTATTTCAAACTTGATCCACTAATGCATGTGCTCTGAGTTTTTTTTATTATTTAAATAATCAGCATCATTTAGATCACACTTTATGGCTATTTTAATATTATTTAATAGTCTTTTAAATACTGCTATTGTTGTGGTTGTTTTTGAATTTTTGTCCAATTATTTCCCTAAATAAAACTGAAAAATCTCATACTGCCTGTATTAATATAACACTTACTCAAACCTCCCATCTGTTTTAATACACTCAGATATTTAGAACCTATATCTCTAAGATATAGGCTCTACATCACACATAGGTTCTAAGATCGACACCACCCATAGGATCTACATAAGTTGTTAGATTTACATCACACATAGGTTCATACATAGGTTCTAAGATCTACCTGACACCCTAAAATCCTTAACCCTGTAGCATTTAAACCAGTCATATCCAGCCAAAATATTCTTCCTGTTTTATGTTGAAACTGGCCAGATGCAGTCTCTCACCCCTGTCCAACAATGTTAGTCTAAAAAATATACGGTCACACAATCGAAATCTCAGTCACAAGATGATGCAGGATAAATTCAAAACAATGTGAATGAAGAAGTGTTACATTTGACAGAATAATCTGAATGCTAAAAGGTTAAGTTGTGCAAAATCCTATAATATTTACTGTATGCCTTATAACAACCATACCCTTTTCCTTATAAAATATATCTTTGTATCCAACCATGTTTAATCTGGACATAAGTTCTCTCTACAAATTAGCTTGATCAAGCATTTTAGATTCCTGGTTTTAACCAAGAATGAAGAACTTCTCCAACGTTAACATGCCATTAAGGAAAAGAACAGGCTTATTGTCCGGAGATAAGAGGAGAGTTATGAGCCCAATGCAGTTCTCCAGCTTGTCACATCCTGCCAAACCATCCAACACATGCCAGCATGAAAAACAGACATGAGGATGTATATTTCATCTTCCTCATTTTACATCCACACCCATTACATTCTTGGAGTGGTTGGCATTAGGAAGGGCATCCTTCCATAGAAACCATGCTGAATCAGACTGGAGCCTGGGCAGTTCTCCGGCTTACCAGTTCCAGTAAAGCTGTCTAACTCATGCCAGCATGAAAAGCAGATGTTACATGATGATGATGAGGATGATGATGATTTACTGTTCATATGGATTAGATGGGTCATCATCGTTTGAGTCAGTGCCCTCCTAAGCATGGCTGAGGCACCATGCCCCACATGTTTCATTTTGACACGGTTTTTGCAGTGGTTGCCCTTCTTAACATCAACTACTTCTTGGCATGTTCAGGATGTATTTTATAACACTTACACTAGAGAAATTGTCATGTCCTTACCATGATAAAACTAATAGGACCTCTTGACTCAATGATATTTTCATTTGTTTCCCAATCCATTTTCGTGAGACAAATGAACAACACTGAGAACTCCTGCACAAACAAATGGATGTTGTTAGGGAGGAAAGAGATACAGCAAGAAGAACGAATGTTAAAAATTAAATTAGCAATAAAAAAAAATAATACACACACACACACTTATACATACATATATACATATTTGTGTGTGTGTGTGTATGTATGTGCGTATGTATATATATATATATATATATATATATATATATATATATGCATGCATATACACATACTTGTATTGGGATATTTCTGTGGACAATAGAGAGAAATTTTAAACTGCCTGCCCATTCACCAATAATTTATCAATAGTTCACTACCATAATACTTTGAAACTGCTACTTTCTATTTTGAAAGAAAGAAATTCTAAGATATTTACTGAATAAACACCATGAATGTTGTTACCATTTCTTAGCGTCAGACTGCTTTCATTGGTGGAAGCATTGTGTTCAGTTTCTAAGGGGAAAAAATGATGATCTATTTTACTTTCATTATAGATTGTAATCAGTTTGTTTGTTGCTGTTATTCTTGATAATTTGGAATTGGATGAAGACATTAAAAAGCTGAAGCAGGTGAGAAAGCTTTTTTTCTTTTGTAGTTATTCATATAAATATATAATCATCATCATCATCATCATCGTTTAACGTCCGCTTTCCATGCTAGCATGGGTTGGACGATTTGACTGAGGACTGGTGAAACCGGATGGCAACACCAGGCTCCAGTCTGATTTGGCAGAGTTTCTACAGCTGGATGCCCTTCCTAACGCCAACCACTCAGAGAGTGTAGTGGGTGCTTTTACGTGTCACCCGCACGTAATATGAACGCATATTCACACATTTACACCCCAAAACATTAGAGCAAGATGTGGTCCTCTGCGCAGCTGGATTCTACTGAACTATCCAGCCCATGCCAACATGGGAAACCCAGCATAAAATGACAATAACATGTCATGCACACACACACACACACTCATGATCAAACATATATATCATTTTTAATGATGGAACATGAAGTAAATAAAGCTATAAATTATAGCGTGTAAATATTGGGTTTAAAAAAAAAAACCTGGATGGGAGAAAGTCAAAAGTTTTATCTACTTTATATTCCCTCATTAAAAATGATTAATTTCACATCTCTTGAAGTTTCTAAATTCTTAACATATATCTTTAATCTTTTATTCTTTTACTTGTTTCAATCATTAGACTGCAGCCATGCTGGGGCACTGCCTTAAAGAACTTTATTTGAATGAATGTACCGCAGTCCTCTTTTTTTATGTCTGGCACTTATCTTATTGGTCTCTTTTACTGAACTGCTAAGTCATGGGGATGTAAGCACACCAACACCAGTTGTCAAGTGGTGGTGGAAGACACACACACACACAAACGATAGGCTTTTTTCAGTTTTCCTCTACCAAATCCACTCACAAGGCTTTGATCGGCCTGAGGCTATAGTAGAAGACACTTGCCCAAGGTGCCATGCAGTGGCACTGAACCTAGAACCATGTGGTTGGGAAGCAGTTCACTGCACTTGAGAAGGCTTGTCCATCTCAACAAAAGTGAGGTCCTAAAAGCATTGTTTATGTCAATACATTCACTAGGCCCCAACCAGGTACCAAATTTGTCCTCACCAAACTTTCCCCACTTTTCAGTTTCCTAACACCAATTGTTCCACTCTTCTAACCATAGCACTCTTCTTCTTCTTCTTTAATCCAATGAGAGCAGAGTATGCACATATTTCATCCCCCTTTATGCTACTTCCTCTCTCCCCGGGACCAGTTCCTTTTAAAATCCATTCTTCATTCTCAATATCATATCTTCCCATTTTATTTTCCACTGATCAACTCTTTGATCAGTTAGCAAACAAAATCCCTCATGCCATTTGCTGCTACTTGTGTAACACACTGATGCATCTTTGAAGACTGGGTCTTTGGATTCATTTTTTTATAATTCTGACAATAACATCTGTTAATTCCTGCCCTTTTTTTTGTTTTTGCAGCAGATAGTTTATGAGTGGCACAAACAGAAGTTTCTGTTTTGTTTTATTTTGTTTTGCAAGTGTGAGGTGCTAACTGTCTCAACCAATCTGTTTTTTCTTTAAATTTTTGTTTTTAAAGTTTATTAGCGAAGGAGGAGACAATGTTTGTAATTTCTTCTAATTCTCTCAAACTTGCAAAATCAACATGGTTTATGTTCAATCTGAATGTCTGTCTGGAGGAAATTTCAGAAGGATACAGATCTAGGGAAGAAGAACTGGACAAAGTGTTTAATTGAAGGATCTGAGGAGGAGGAGGAGGAGGAGGATACGTGTGTTGGTATATACCTGGAGAAAGTATGCAGCTTGAGAGGAGCAGAGGCTGTTGCAAGCTTCAGCAGCAGATGAAGGAGACAGTGAATGTCACTTAATGCATGTATCACCGTTATTAGTCCTGGCCTTCTTGTGGATATCATCAAGGGTGTCTGTGTGTGTCAGCAGCATTACTGCCCTGTAAATAGAACTCCAATGTAGGTCATATACTGCTGACCCAAATTTCAAGTTCAATAATTCAATTCTTTTCAACTCCTTTCAATCTATCATACTCTGTTATTTGGCATTGGAGATACTTGACTTGTTACAGTGTATGTAGGCAACCTGACTAATAGGTAACATCTACCACTACCACCATCCCTTTCTCTCTCTCTCTCTCTCTCTCTCTCTCTCTCTCTCTCTCTCTCTCTCTCTCTCTCTCTCTCTCTCTCTCTCTCTCTTGTCCCTCTTGCAATAGTGCATGTTGTTGTGGTAACTGATTGATCCCACCCTCCACCTTTCCCTTCACAGTTGAGTGATCCACATCAGCAAGTAAACATTTGTCTGTAAAAAATACTACTTGGTGCAAAATGTTAATGTTTCCAGGAATATCCACCACATCATACATAAGAAGTAATTTAGGCCAGCAAGGGAGTCTCTACATGGTTAATCCAACCGCTAGAAATAGTAGTTGAATCTGCCTGAAATTATATCATTTTCTTAAAAAAGAAAATTTACGTTGGATGATGTAGTCTTAAGTATATTATGTTTGAATGGAAAACAAAAAAATGGGGTGGTTATTGAACTAGGGCCTGACATTGGGCTAATCTGCAACCTACATATGCACCAACAAAAATGCCTCTATGTAGTTGCTTTGTCTGCTAGGATAGCAACCAAATCTCCATATTGTCTTTGAAATATGGGAAGCACATGTTTAATAATGTAGTTGTAGATACACAGTGGCTGAGGAAAGCAAGAAAAAGTTTCAAAATGTGTGGTCATGATTGGAATGCTTTTGATCATAGCCCTGCTTTATCAGGATTGACCTGGGGCTAAACAACCACATTAAGAAGTAATTCTTTTCAGAAGATAGATGTAGAAATATTGGCCAGTGGTGGGGATGGTGGTATTTAATTTTCTTTGTTGGTAAAAATTAAATAAATGTTGCAAAGTCTGACAATAATATCTGTATATTTGGAATACATTGTTTTCTTGTCGAGAAGAAAACTAACAAATGACATTCACTGTTGTAAGAAAGAAGTGGAGAAAAAGAAGAAAAAGAAAATAAATATCGTCAAAAGACATGAAGAGAAAAACATCATTAAGAATTAAATTTAATTAAAAGCAATTCATCTAATTAATTACAAAACATTGGGAAAATTGTGATTTTTTTTTCATTTTTTTTATTAAAAAATTTTTTTTTTTTTTTGATATCTGATCAAGAAAGAAAATTTTTAAAGATAATTTATTTATTGGAGCTGAGAGCAATTAGTGATAGCTGAAGTTCAGAGAGGGTAGGGGAAGTTGTATAGAGTGAGGTGAGGGTGTATGGTATTGATTGTTGTTGTTGGTGGGAGAAGATTGGATGGGGGTGAGTTATTCAACATGAAATGAAATTAAGAAACCCAATAGAAATGTGTGTGTGTGTGATGTTCAGTGTTAAAGAAACTTGTTTGCCAGATATGCCCACCCCCCATTGTTTTCTTTGCTTGACTTTACTCAAGGAAAATATTTGCCTTGTTTACAGTTACACAAGCACACACTATAAGAGGAGAAAAACATAACTATGATGGTACCTGTTGGTGTTTAGTCCCAAATCAACCCTAATCAAAAGATATTGCAATCATGACCATTTGTCTTTTACTTGTTTCAGTCATTAGACTGTGGCCATGCTGGGGTACCACCTTGAAGAATTTTTAGTCAAATGAATCAACTCCAGGACTTGTTTTTTTTTTTTAAGACTTGTACTTATTCTATCAGTGTCTTTTGCTGAACCACTCAGTTATAGGGATGTAAACACACCAACCCCAGTTGTCAAGCAGTGGTGGAGGACAAACAGACATGAAGACACACATGCACACACACACACACGCACACATATATATATACACAATGAGCTTCTTTCAGTTTCCATCTACCAATTCCATTCACAAGGTTTTTGTTAGCCCAAGGTGACACACAGTGGGACTGAACCCAGAACCATGTGTTTGGGAAATAAGCTTCTTACCACACAGTTACAGCTGCACCTATCACCTGATTAGGGTTATGTCTAGGACTACATTATCCTGTATGTCATTTCCTCATTTAAGATGATAATGGTGAGATGTAACTGCTATTTCTAACAAAGCAAGTTGAATGACCACATAGCAGCTCTTCTGTTTTGTTGCTGTTTGTTGATGATAATAATGACAGTGATTAATTTGTTGTTGTTGTTACTTTATATTATATTGAATTATATTACATTTGTGTTGCTACTTTTATAGTGTATTGTTTAGCTCAAAGATGTTAACTTTATAAACAAAACACTTAAACAGCTATTTTTCACCAACCAACACTTTCAATCAATTTTCATGTACGAAACATTGTCATCTGTTAGTTGTCATTAATTACAGTTAATTACATCTGTTTTAACTCATTAACAGCATCTCTTTTTCTTTGTTATTGTTGTTGACTTTATTCTTTCCTTTCTCCTTGCTTTGATTTTGTATTCAAATTTCAGTAAGTATCTTGTTTCATTCCTTCTCGGCAGCACAAAGCCCGGGAACAAATCGCTGACATACAGCAAAAGCTGCCCCTTCGCCTGCGCATCTTCACAAAGTTTTCGTAAGTTACAATTCTTTTCACTGTGACAAGTCACTTTTATTTAGAAGACTTGGATTATTCAACAGAAGTGTATAACTTTTTATATCCATAGTGTATTCCACTATAGGACTTCTTATAATGCATCAATATTATAATATTATAATATTATAATATTATAATATTATAATATTATAATATTATAATATTATAATATTATAATATTATTATAGAAGGTCTTTTCAGGCAACAAGCTGGCAGAATTGTTCGCAGCATTTTATCTGACTTTATGTTCTGAGTTCAGATGCTGCCACAGTCAACTTTGCCTTTCATCCTTTCGAGGTCGGTAAAATAAATACCAGTTGAGCACTGCGGTTGATGTAATTGCTCAAAATTGCTAGCCTTGTATCAAAATTTGAAACTAATATTATAAAAGCTTTTAAGCTATAGTACATCATTACATTGTTTGGTGTTATTCCATATGTGAAAATACTAATGAGAATGAAAAATCTGTTTAACCCTTTAGCATTCAGATTTCTTTGTCAAATGTATTGCTTATTTATTTACATTGTTTTGAATTAATCACACATTATCTTGTGGCGCCAAGATTTCTCTGTTAAGTGGTTGACATTAGGAAGGGCATCCAGCTGTAGAAACCATGCCACAAATGACAGCTGAAGTCTAGACAGCTCCATGTCGAAGTGTCCAACCCATGCCAGCTTGGAAAGTGGACATTAAATGATGATGATGTAACTATATTTTTAGAATGACATTGTAGGGTAGGTGTGAGAGGTTGAATCTGGTTAGTTTTAACATAAAACAGGTAGAATATTTCAGCCAGATATGGCTGGATTAAATGCTAAAGGGTTATGATGGTTCTGAGGCATTCATATTTAATCTTTCTCTTTATTTTACAGTGACCATCCACAGATGGTACGGCTGTATCGTATCCCTGGAGATTTCCTCCTGGCTGACATCCGAGAGAGTTTCATGCGTCAGTTTGTAAATGAAGAACATACAAGTGGGCTGAAAAACTTGGTTGTCGATAGACACAACTCTCATGACATGAGTTTGTTCATGAAGTCATCTCCCATGAGACTGATCAAATCTATGTCACATGCAGCACGGGGAGCCGGTATGATGGAGAAGAAAGCAGGGATACATTCTATAATGAGGTAGTCAAGTTCCTAAACTTCATTACTTCTGTTTTCTATCTAACTGTAAATATCCATTCCTTCAATTTAGACAGGTAATTATTTGTCACCATATATACGCAAACACGCACATGCACACATACACAGACATACATATGTTTGGATGTACAAAAACAGGATACAGAATACTCAATACATGCAGCAGAGTTTCATTAATTCAAATCACTGGTCATTCACTCTATTGCTGTTGTGGTTTTCTTGCCTGAATGAATGCATACACATAAGATACTCTGAGTAAAATCAAAGTGAGTCACCACTTTTCAATGAATATATTAGGTCATTCCATAAATAATGTGTTTTTTTTTATACTTATTTTATTTTTCAAAATTATGATCAACTTCTTTTTTAATCTAAAATATACTCTCCTTCATTTTCTACAATGTTCTTCCATCTATCAGGTAGACTTGCAAGGCCCTTCTTCCAAAATTCACTTGTCTGTGACAAAAAATACTCCTCCAGTACTGTTCTGACCTCATCTACAGAATTCATGTTTTTTCCATCCAAATAATTTTGAAGACTGCGCAATAAAGGATATTCAGATGGAGCAATGTCTAGCAAATATGGTTGGTGGGGCATCGTTTCCCATTCAAACTGCTCCAGCCTTTGGAATGTCATCCTCGCTGTATGTGGCCGAGCATTATCCTGATGGAAGAACACCTTTTGTCTTGAAGATGGTTGTTTTTCTTCTAGCGCTGACCATTCATCTATAAACATATTTTCTTTACACTCGTGAATGAATGTTCATCTTCTGAATGTTTTCAGGTTTTGTTTCTTTCTATATAGACCCTTGTATACTTACATGTATATGTATGTATGTTTATTTTATATATCAGACCCAAGTGTGTCTATTTGCATTATTATCTATCTCCCTTTGTGTGCATGTTCTCTTTTATTTTTTCCCCAGTTTTAGCCAAATGGCTATATATCTATGCATTTCTATATAATCGTCACAAGTGTTTTATGTCTGTTCATCTGTTTTATATCAATGTTTGCATTGGTGCTTATTAGTTGACTTATTTAAATTTGGACAAAGCTGGATGTCTATCCTACTGCTGATCACTGAATTCCACAGGCAGGGAATGGTACATGCTTCTGTCAGTCAGGTAAAAGGAGGTGAACAAAATGATAATACTGCTTCACTAAAATTACACAATGGCTAAGAGAAGATTTTGGCCTCATGGACTTGTGATTTATGGCCCAGTCCACTGGTCTTACAGCCTTTACATTCACATTGTTTTGAATTAGTTTTGCATTCTCAGCTTCAAGATTTCGATTATGTAATTGTTTATTTTTAGAATGATTTTGTTGGGGAGGTGTGAGAGGCTGGACCTGGTCAGTTTGAACATAAAACAGGTAGAATATTTGGGCCTGGTATGGCCGGTTTAAACGCTAAAGGCATAAGAGATTCTTAAAAAGGATGCATTTTACTTGCATCAGCATGGAAAATTATTGTCAACAATTGTTTGAAACTGCCTTTTATACACTCCATGTGTAGTTGAATGGTTAAAAAGTTCACTTCATAATCACAAGGTTCTGGATTTGATCCCACTAATGGGATCTTGGGTAAATATCATGTACCATAACCTCAGGTCAATCCTAGCTGTGTGTGTGAAATTGGGTAGATGGAAACTGTTTGGAAACTCATAGAATAGATTGTTTATAATTCAAAGGTCCAGCCTTGTCACACTGTGCCTTGCTGACTGTGCCCTAGAAATACATCATAGGCGTATGTGTATGTAGCATGCTCAGCCACTTAGAAGCTAATGTAATGAGTAGGTAATTCAGTTGGTCGAGCAACTGAATGCTCATTGTTAAGATCCATTGCTTATATACACTTAGTAGACATGTATGTTTATTTGTAGTCTAACAGAAAAATTTACAACTGAAGAAATTTGTTAATTCTGTTTGTCTGGTAATTACTAACTAATGGTGCCATCTTTTGAGGTCTGTCTTATTTAAAATGATAGGTGAGCAGAAAATGAATGTGGGTAAAGTGCTTACAAAACTATGTTTTTATGTTGTGTTTTATCTGTTCTCTCTCTGCTATAAATGTGATGTGCATGTTTTTTGACTAAATTACTTTGTTTCTGTTACTACATTGCCTGGTTGTGTTAAGTGTTGTAGACAAAGCTGTGAGATACACATGTTGCATAATTACATAACTAGTTTGTCACTTGATTCGTTTAGACTACCAAAGAAGAGAGATTGAACAATATATATATGAGTCTGATTTTTGAAATGTAACTTTCTTCCTTAACACAACAGTTTCTGTTCAACATTTTGTCTTTATTAATATAAAAATGGATTTGTTTTTCTTTTTCTTTTAAAGCAGGTACAAAAGTTTAGAATAGCAATCTAAGTTGTTTAGAATGAGAAATCTGAGTTATATGAGGCAATGTTTTAAATGTTAAAACTCTGTGCGTGTGTGTGTACTTTATTTATAAAAGATGAGTAAGACTTTGAATTAAGCTTAGTTCCATTGTTCTTTGATCTATTTAGTCTATGAAGCACTATTATGCTAATAGCTGGAAGTGTTGTTTCAGTGATAAAACAAAATGTATATTGTACATGATCTTTCTGCATATAACCAGTACCTCAGAAAAATGGGAACAGATTTAAACTTTGGATATCAGCCTTGCTAAATTTAAGAAATGTCTTCACTAATCACTTGAAAAATGTCCCCGCTAATTCTTGATGCAACATCCAATTTCATTTCAGTGTTTGTCTGTACCAGTTATACACTGCTCCACAAATCTCATTTATGAAAGATGTGTGAAACATCTCCAGCAACAACTGAGGCTGCTGCTACTATTGTTTACAGTTTGGAAACTTTCTCAGTGTGCAATAATTTCTAATTTCTTTTTTTTTTTTTTTTTCCCCCTCTACTTTATTTGTCTGATTTGACCTTTATTCATTTCCTAACTATTGCCAACTTAATGTGACAGCAATGCTGTTGTTGCAGCAGTTGGATATTTCTAATCTTTTTTCCTTCTTTCACTCACCAATCATGATATAAGTCTCCCATAAACCACCACTAATTAGAGATTATAGCTGAAGATTGCCTTTATCAACTGAGCTAACGATATATTTATATCATCTCTCTGATACCAAATTACTTGCACAGTGTAATGAAATTCCATTTTTTTCTATTTGGTAGCTAATGAATGCTAATTCTTTGACTATATCTTATATTGTAACCTTTACTATTCTAATATCTTTTATCAGTTAATTCTATAACACTGGATATAATAAAAGATATTGTATGTGTTGTTTGGCAGAATTATTAGTGTTGGATAAAGTACCTCATGGTATTTATTCTGATCCCCTGTGCTTTGAGTTGAAATCCTACCTAGGTCAACTTTGCCTGTCATCCTTTTGGGGTTGATAAAAAAAAGTACCAATCTAGGACAGTGGATAGGCAGAGCTGTTAGAGGTTCAGGGGAGATGCTTTGCACTCTCTGTTCTGCGTCTTTGCATTCTGACAGCAATGCCTATGGCAACACTAATACCAAGTTGTATTGGCCCAAATCAACTACCTTTCCCTTGGATAAACATTGGTGGTATGGAGAAGGGGAGACTTGCAAGCACAGGCAATTGCTAGCTTTCCTCAAGAAAATCTAGCCCAGGAGGGCACATACATGTGCTGATGCTTAATCAATATCGACAGACAGAGACCTTACAGAGACCTTACATGCTGTTTTGGGTGTCAACAGAACATGACGCTTTTTATTTCTCCCACAAAAGCTTTTTAAAACATCGAGTTTAGTATAAAAATGTAATCCTTTTATGGTTCCTTTTTGCTCGCCAACCTTCAGTTCCACTTGATGATGAGAACAAAAAACTGTCTTATTCTTTTGGATGTAAAAATGGGAATGCATTGATGAAAAGTTAAAAGAGTGAGGTGGGAGAAAATATTGTATGATGGCAGTTAGTTAAGTTTCCCAGGTTCATGGGCTCTTTGACTTGAGCCATAAAAACTCTACACCCTACTCTCTCTCTCTCTCTCTCTCTCTCTATCTCTCTCTCTTACACACACACACACACATACTGGTTTATAAAATTAGTGGTGTACAATTTCATTGACCTTTAGCAGCTTTCTATGTTTCTTATTTGTCTATCTTCCTTTTCTTTCTTCTCCATCATTTTTCTCATTTGCTTCTTCAGTCTTCTTGGTTTGGCCAGTGTTGTATATAATTACAGGGGTGTTTTACTGATTAGCTAATCAGTTAATCTCAAATGAAATAGAAATATTTACATAGATGACCTTTTAGCTTAACTTGACCAGTTCCTCAGATGTTTCTACAGTTTTAGTTTTACCGTTATACTTGGGGATGGTCATATTTTGCCAATTAAACACACGCACTTATATATATGGTCTTCACTGCAGCTTTGTTGTTATTATTTTAGTGAAGAACGAATATATAGTGAATGTGGTCCTACCCATGCATGCATGGAAGACAGACATTAAACAATGATGATGATAGTGATGTGTTTAATTGGCAAAATATAATCATCCCCAAGTATAACAACATGCTCTGTTATATTAATTTTGCTCTGGTGAATAATGACAGGATATCAACGTGAAAATTACTCACCTCTCTGCTCATAGATAAAATGTCACACCAATTTATAGAAAAAAGAGGATCCAGAGCACATATAGATTAGTTGTTTGAGAATATATTACATGCAATGTGATTGGACCTTCAATCCAAATCCCATTCAATATTCAACCAATCGCTGCACAGGACTCAACCAATGTTCAAAACTCACGTGATAGGTAAAATGACCAATCATTACAGATTAACGCACTAAGCTTGTATCAGTTTAATGTATTCAATATACCATAATAGAAATTGGTCTTGCTTCATGTTCAGTGTATTAGGAAATATTTTTCTATTTTTGTATATATTTTTTCCTTGATATGTGAAATATGTTCTTGTGGGCTATTTAATATATTGAGTAAAAGACAACTCAATGAAAATCAAAAATGACAACTGAACTAAAAACAGTATTATTTCTAAAATTTACAAGATCATCAATAATACATCTATGTAAGCAAATCATTTTGCTTTAGTTTCAAATTTAACCTTGATATTCTAATCTGTTAAAATCTGAAATTTATTAAGCATCATCATCATCCTCGTCATCACCATTTCATGTTTGCTTTCCATGCTGGCCTGGGTTGGACAGTTTGACAGGAGCGGGCAAGCCAGAGTTCTGCACCAGGCTCCAGTTGTCTGTTTTGGCATAGTTCTTACAGCTAGATGCTCTTTCTAATGCCAACTACTTTACAGAGAGTACTGGGTACTTTTGACGTGGCACCAGTACCGTTACTTTTGACATGGCGCCAGCAGAGGTGGGTTTTTTTTTTACATGGCACCAGCATGGGTGTTTTATACATGGCATGAGCACTCGTAGTGTTGCCAAGTAGCTTACAAGACAAGGACTTCAGCTGAGAGAGGAAGTGAAACCAAGGGAAGTCGCTGTGTGCCAGGTGAGAGACAGGGATGGCTGTCTTATTACAGAGGAGATACTTGGTTACCCCAGTTGGACAAGGTGGGAGAGGAAGGTAGGGAAGAGTTAGAGAGAAAAATAGAGACAGTCAGAGTGAAAGAGAGGGAACAGTGGGGGGAGTATAAGTAGGTACAGTGGGGGAAAGAGGGAGATGTTCCATAAGAGTGTGCAGGAAGGTATTTAGAGAGGTGAAGGTGAGAGGAACGGGAGTGGGTGGGAGATGGGGATGGTAGATATGTAAAGATATAGAAAGTGTGTGGAGGGGCCTGCAGTGGGTGGTGGGGGGTTTCAAATTTATGAATTTCTAAATTTTAATTCATTGGTGATACTCCATAAATTAGGTTGTGGTGTTATGTAGTTCCAGTTGTGCTCCTGTATGATTGAGCTATAGTGCTATGCTAATCAAGTTGGGTACTACATGGGTCAGATTGTGGTGCTACATGGACCATATTGTGCTGCATGGCTCAAATATAGTTATATATGTGGTTATGTTGCCAGTTGGTTCTTAAAATAAACTATCGGAAAACAGTGTTATTCCTTCTTATTGAGTTCAGTTGATGGCAAAGAAAAGATTGGTTGGAAACTGTAATTAAAGGAGTTATGAATGAATTAAAAGAATATCTAAATCTAATCAAAATATTTATTCAGTTATCAAACAAGAATAACAAATCAACAAAGAATTCTTGTCCATACTCAATTATTTCTGTATAGTTTTTTGATATTGTTTATAACTAAAGGTTACTTTCATTTTGTATGTCATCTATTGATAAAAATTAGTACAATATTTTAGTGTAACTCATTTAAACTGCAGGTATATGAAACCCATACTAATGTATATTGCTGAGAGATAACAATAGATATATATATATATCTATAAATATGTAAATATCTATATATATATATGTTGTTGTAGGTGTTGCTATAGTAACTCGCTGGCTGCATGTCGACTGAATTTCGGGTTGAAGAGACATCATTGCATGAAGACTTTGAAATAGGTCAAGACAATATATATATTAAACTGCTATTCCAATCAACTCTACTTTTCTACTTTTTCTTGCTTCCTAATAACAAGCACTTTTTTCTCCAAAAGGCTAGCATTCGTATATTATTATTATGATTGTTATTAATATTTTTACTGTTGTTGGGTGCTGAGCTACATTGCTAAGTCCATGACCACATCAGTACCAGTGACCCAGTTGGAATCATTTAATTTATACTGTTCATTCCCCTATAAAAAAAACACAAACATTACATCTTTCCTCTCCTTGTTTTGTTAGATATCTGAATACTTCCATGTATAGTAACTTTTCAGTAGTAGCAAATAATAATAATAATAATAATAATAATAATAATAATAATAATAAAAATGCTAGCCCTGGTATTAACTCCTACTCTCTGCAAGAAGGGTTTTTTTTCCATTAATCATTCTGTTTGCTGCTAACATCCTTATAACTAAAACATCCTTTTATTTATATTTTTTCATATTTATTCCACCTCAGTATAATTAATCTCACTAACATTGTTATATTATATTAATAACTTTTTTGATATTTACTTCCCAAGCACCAGACTGCACTGCATCTTCTCTCTGCACTGCAATTAGATGAGGACTCTTCAATGATGATATTTTCACATAAATTTCTACATATTTTGATTTTCTGGCATTTTTTCTTATTTATATAAAAAAAAGTAACTGTTTTTGATTTTCCATGTTTTTATTTTTTCTTGTTGCTGTTTTAATTTGGCAAATATATTTTCTAAGATAAACACTTTTACTAAGTCGATGTTTCATGTGTTAATAAGGCTTCAAGTAAAAGCCTCCTGATCTATGAAGGTGATGAAGGATTTTAAAAAGAATTTGGGTTTAGTCATAAGTCGTTAGTTTTTTCTGTGTTTGTCATGTCTGTGACTATTCACTAGCAACATGTTCTGTTTGCCCACCTAATAGATAATTGTGGTTTGTTAAAACTGTGTACGTGTTTAGTCACCATATTTCACCAGTAGTTTCCAGACATCTCTGGATGATGTACTAATATAGATTTTTGTATAGCTACCATAGTGTATATATACTAGAGTTAGAACGTAGAGCTTGCAAATTTCAAGTTCAGTTGGTGTAGTGTGTATGTATACATTAGAACTCAGTGGTTACAGGTCACCAAGTTGCTGACTGAATATATTAAGGTTGAGAACCTTGTTAGCAAATGTAATGCACCATCGATATCACAGAATGAAGTCAACAATCCAAGAGCCCAAAATGGCAAGTACATTATCCACAATGGTAATATTTAGCCCCACTTAAATGTGGATGTTCTTTTAGAACAAACTATACTGTGATAGATACACTGAGAGAAACTCTCATAAAAGCGAAGAGATCCACCCCATACAACCTTGTTTGGTGAGACTGAATAATAAGTGTTCCAATATTTGTTGCTGCAAAATGCAAACTCCTGTACGGAACATGTAAAATTGACTTGCTTTACTTTACTGAGAGAGACAAGACATTGGTAACTATTGCATATCTGACAAGCCTGCAACTCTACACGACCTCCCACATAGAACAAATGAAAGACAAGAGTAGTATTTCATGTGTCTCAGCATCATCAAAAATGTTTACTCTGCACACTATGCCTGAAAAAATTGGCTGGGTGGTCTTATTTGGAATGCTTTTGGTGATAGATCTGCTCACTTAAGGCTGAATTGGAGCTGTTCAACAACAACTATAGCAACTCATGTAACAATGATTCTATTTCATAGATTAAATTATCATCTATTCTGTTGTATCTTTCTGCTTTTATTATCTATATATATATATATGGGAGAATATACAAAAAATAACAACAGACGAGGACAGGTGGTGTAAATAACAAAAGTATATATTAGTATGACGCTCGGGAATACGGAAAGTCTTTGACGTTTCGAGCTACGCTCTTCAACAGAAAGAATACGGAGACAAGGAGAAAAACACATATATATATATATATATATATATATATATATATATATATATATTATATATCATATTGCAACAAGAGGTGACTAAAAGGGTAGAATATGAGACTAGATAATTATTTACAATGTCTAATTTAGGTGACCAGCTTTACTTTTTTGTACTTCAGGGATTGGTTTTTGTCCTACTAAAGTTTATAAAATTAAGTACAAGTAATATACTGGAAGTAATTCTATGTATTACATTGTTTGACTGCTTAATATTAGCCTTGTACAAGTATAAAGGAACCTTATTTACAGCTTCATGGTTTCACTCCAATAAAAATATAAATATATGAAGCACTAAATAATTAGTTTTCTGATAAGACACTTAAGACACCAAAAAAATAGGTAGAGCTTGTTTTTTACTTAGTTCTCCCTGACTAATCTTTTTTAATACCTTTTAATAAATTGTTTGTAGTTTCACATGAATAATAAATTTGTTCTGTTTGTTTTGACCAGAGATTCAAACCAGCAGCGTATCATGTCAGGAGATTCCACTCAAATGATTTGGTCAAAATCTCTTCTCTCGCAACAACATCAGATCCGACTGGATCGCAGGTTAGTCCAACAATTATTGCTGATCACTCAAAGATTTGATACACCAAATTGCCACAAGCTTTTAATAGTTGCATAGTTCAGTAGTCAAATGAGTCAACTGGATAAAACAGTAAAGCAGATGCTTTTCACATGAAGACTAGTGAACGTGCATTGCTTCTCTGCAAATCAGCAGAATAGAGGAATATTTAAAGGAAAGGAATGACTGATTAACTGAGACGGGACTATGGTTAAATACATCAAGGAGAGCCTTGTCATTAGAGAAATATAAATTACTTATATTTCAATCAAACATAAATATAATCAGTCCTGTCATGCAATGTCAAGCCTCATGTGACTTGATAACTTGAGTATTTCATACAGGTTAACTGGACATATATTGTTATTACAGGAGTTTCCGTGCTGGATCACGTCCCAGTAGTCTGAAGATGAAATCTTCCACAATGAAAGAGAATGGTGACATTCATGGCGTAACAATGACTTCATCACGTCGTACTGAAGATTTTGATATCAAAGTATGGCAACAGAGAAAGCAACAAGCTGAATTCAAACGGTACGTATTGACAATGCTTGTAAGTATCATCATCATCATCATCATCATTTGATGTCTACTTTTTCATGCTTGCATCCATTTTGTTCTTCTCCTGTCCCTTTTCTTGTTGCTTTCCCTCAGATTTTCTTTCGTTTATATTTGCTAAATTTTAATTATTCATTTTAAAAAGTTTTAAATGAGAAATTTTACATTTTGCATAGTATTTTCTCTGCTTCTGTCACTGTAGGAGTCAACAGGAAGAAGAACTGCGAGAGAATCATCCTTACTTTGATACTCCACTCTTTGCAGTTGGTCGAGAGTCAAGGTTCCGCAGGTTCTGCCAAATGGTCGTCAATGCTAGATACAAGTACATGCTAAAAGATCCTGTTACTGGCAAAGAAATAATCAGCAGATCTAAGCGTCTGCAGTAAGTATTTCCCTGCCCTTCTGTGAAGTCTAGACTAGTTGGTCAGGTAAGCTATTATTCTGTCAAAGTTTGACAATTGGAATTGGTAAAGATCCCCTTCGGTCATGAAGGACCATAGGATTGCATCTTGAAAGCTACCCACCGAGGCACAAGTCCGGGCAAGGTTATTTTTTTTATGGAACACCAGTAGTTGCCTCTCTCTTTCTTTTTCTCTTTCCTCTCTCACCCTTTTGCTCCAATTACTCTTATTTCCTCCATTTTATTCTTGTTTCTTTCTCTCTCCCACCCTAATTAATTTTCTACTATCTTTTCTTCTGTTCATTTGCTTGATCGCATTGCTTTAAACAAAATGACACAATGTAGTGTTGTGAGGCCTTTTTAGTCATGTCGGGCATAAGGCAACCTCACTAGTGCTGGTGCAACAATAAACTGCACCCTGTATTCTCAGTAAAGTGTATAGCAAATAAATAGAAACAATGTGTGGTCAAGAGAATTCTTCAGTCATGTCTTGCTGAGGAAATGGCAACCGCTCTAATACTGATGTTGTGATAAAATGCAACCTTTATACTCTAATCTTTTACTAGTTTCTGTCATTAGACTGCAGCCATGCTGGGGCACTGCCTCAAATCAATATATTAATCCTTTAGCATTCAGACTACTCTGTCAAATGTAATGCTTATTCATTCACATTGTTTTTAATTAATTATGTGTTATCTCGTAGCTTTGAGATTTAAATGGCATGATTGTTTATTTTTAGAATGACATTGTAAGATAGGTGTGGGAGGCCAGATCTGGCTAGGATGAACATAAAGCAGGTAGAATATTTGGATTTGATATGGCCAGTTTAAATGCTACAGGGTTAAACCTCATTCTCCTTATCCAGTTAAGGATAGAATTAAAAAGCCATGTGCACTTCAAATGAATAAACAAATAGAAACAAATAGAAACAAATAGAAACAAATGAAATGTTTATCCTGATTAAAGATGATGTTTATGTTTATTCCCACAGCAAACTACTTGGTCTTGTCACCTACCTTGATTGGATGATGATTATTGTAACAGTATTGTCTTGTATTTCAATGATTCTTGAGACTCCAAGTTACCGAGTGGAGAATGAGCCGAAGCTTCAGGTAAACTGCTCACTACTCTCTCTTTTTTTACTCATCTACCTACTTACATTTAATGTGTGTGTGAGAGAGAGAGAATGTGTGTGCATGTGTGGTCTTTCTCATCATAACTCTTTATCGATTTCATGCATTTTTCTTCTTTCTCATTCTCTTTATTTCATTCCTCTTTGCTTCTTTCATTCTCTTTCTCTCTCTCTCTTTATTTCCCACTTACTCTTGGCTTCTCTCCTATTTTATACTTTCTCTTTACCTCTCTCTTTATTTTACACTTTCTCTTTGCTTCTCACTCTCTCTTTATTTTATAATTTCTTCTTACCACACTCTCCTTGTTTTATACTCTCTCTCTCTCTCTCTCTATTTAATGTATCATTTTCCTCATTCTTGTTCCTCTCTGGTTTCTATTTCAGTTTGCTGAATATATATTTGTCATTTGTATGAGTATTGAAATGCTGCTGAAGATTTTAGCATCTGGCTTTTTCTTCACTCCAAAAGCTGTTGTCAGAGATTTTAGTGGTGTTTTAGACCTTTTTATATACACTGTAAGTATCCAGTTGCCTCTGCTACCAACCAGTTTTGCTTTGTTATACATTGTGGAGTTTTATCACATGGGAATTGTAAATATTCATATCACTGCTTACTAGAAAAATAACCACTGAATCTTGCTTCAATTTACAATCACAATGGCAATGAATTACCAGTCTTTACTGTGTAGGACAAAGCGTTGATGTATTTGTTCCAGCTTTCAGCACTGAGTTCAAGTCTCACCAAGTTTAACTTTATTTTTCATCTTTTTGGGTTGATGAAATAAAGACCATTCCAAAGAGGTGTCTTTGAACAAGACACCTCAGTTCCCATTGCTTCAGTTTACTCAGATGAAAACGAGTGCCTGCTGGTGCAACCCTTTCTACCTCCCAACTGCCATGTCTTCAGTGTCACTCTGCTACATTGATGGTGAACCTTATTAAGCCTATCATGTTGACATTTTAATCGTTTAATAATCCTGTCATTGAAATGTCACATGTATACACATGTTTTAATCTTTTGTAACTGCTCAAGGATAAACTTTTTATAAAATGGTATTGCAGGAAGATTTTTATTTTCAAAGTCCATTGCATGTCACCTAAAAACCTGTTGAGTCCCTGGTAACGCATTCTATAGATTCACTGTCTGATCTATTACATAAGGCATAGGAATGGCAGTGTGATTAAGAAATTTACTTCACAACCATCTGCTCGGCATTTTGGACAAGTGTCTTCTACTATTGCCCCCAGGCTAACCAATACCTTGTGAGTGAATTTGGTAGATGGAAACTATACAAACCACATTGTATATATTCATTTGTTTGTTTATACATCCATTTTTCAATGTTTGCTTGGTTTAGACAAATATATTATTGAGGTATTGTTTCACAGCTGGATGCCCTTCCTGTTGTTAACCTATATCTGTTTTTCAAGTAAGAGATCTCTTATTCCACATGTCTTCAATGGCACAAAGCCAATAGTTGAAGTGTAAGCTGGAGAAATGATGACAACATCACCATTTATAACCTGTGATCTTTGATGAAGTACAATTGTTAAAAGTCACCCAGGCATGCCCACACACATATGCACACATGCATACATGACAGGCTTCTTTCAATTTCCATCACAAGGAATCCACTCACTAGGCTTTGATTGACCCAGGACTCTAACTGAAGACACTTGTCTATGGTGCCATACAATGGGACTGAACCTGAAATCCTAGTTGGGTAATGGATTTCTCACCCATGCAGCCATGTGTGTGCAACTACATGCATGCATGTGAGAATGTTAATATTCTGCACTCAAATGAGTTATGGTCAATGTCATTTTCCTGTCAACAAATTGTCCAGTAATTCAGTACTTTTAAAGATATGCAGAATGCAAAAACTTTCTTTGCTTTGAAAGAAAAGGTGAGGGTTAGTGATTTCAGGCTAGCATAATAAAAAAGAAAAATCTGCCATGAAACCAAATGAACAAATAAATTACTCAATTTGTAAACAGATTTATAATAACTAATATCTTTGTTATATACTTTTTGTTCCTCTTCAAATGGCTTGTTTTATCCATATTCACTTATTTTATTTGCAGACAAGTTTATTATTTCTAATTTGGATGCCAAAAAATGTTCAAGCCCAGTCCGGTGCTCAAGTTCTCATGATTCTCCGGTGCCTACGTCCTCTTCGAATTTTTAATTTAGTCCCTCACATGAGAAAAGTTGTTTATGAATTAGTACGGGGCTTTAAAGAAATTCTCATGGTATAGTTTCTTTTCTATTTTTTTTTTTTTGACATTTATGTTTTTATAAAATTATTATTTTGATTTCGTTGGTGACCCAAGATGTGGTTTGATTAGCAGTTAAATCATGACAAACCAAGTTTACAACCAGAGTCCATTAGCCATCTTAGTCTACAACTCTGCTGTTAGACTCTGGCTCTGGTTCTACTTATAGCCGGTGTCTGATATTTGGTGCTTGTGTATGTTTGTACCATGGTCTATTTCATTAGGGCATATATCACCAAATGGATAGCTTCTTCAACGATGAGGATGAAAGCCTTTAACATGACCTTCTAGTCAAGACAGGAGCTGAGTATAAACATTGAAGAGATGATGAAGCGATCATGTTGTCACTGCATTATCTCAAGATGCTTGATCACAGAATACTGAACCTTCTCAAAAGAAACTACAAAAGATTGCAATAAGTATGATTGCAGGGTTGATAAAATATGTACCAGTGAGTACTGGGGTCGATGTAATTGACTTACGCCCTCCCCCAGGTTGCTGGCCTTATGCCAAAATTTGACACCATTAGTTGAAGTAGTAGTAGTAGTAGTAGTAGTAGTTGTTGCTGTTGTTGTTGTACACAGACTTAAAACTACACCATCATTAGTGTCTTAATCGTAATTATCATCCTCCTCGTTTGTATTTTTTTATTCAGGTGTCTATACTTCTGATTCTACTAATGTTTGTATTTGCAACATTTGGTGTCCATCTGTATGGAGGTCGTTTGGCACGTTGCAATGATCCAAATATCACAGAAAGAGTAAGTTGACCCTTTTTTTTGCTTCTCCATTTAAATTATAACTTATTAATTTACAACTTGCATATCCATATGCAAAGACAAAATGGTGTTCTCAAAATAAGTTACAAAACATTGGTTCTTCAACCAGTCAACCTACACTCCAACCACACTCATCAGTAATATACCTCTTTCATTCCCATCTTCTTCATTCCTTATGATTATAAATAAATAAATCTAGTCAATTTATGTACCATCTCTTTACCTCTTTTGTCCAACAGAAATATTGTGAAGGTGTATTTATGACCCAAGTCTATGTTACTAAAATGAAAATCCTTGAAGATAATGATAACTCAACAAGACCAGGTTACTTTGTGCCAAGAGTATGGTAAGTATGCAGACTTTGGACATTTATTTCATTGGTTTCTTATATCTAGTTCTTTATCTTGTGTCATAAGCTGTCTCGTCTGAGTTTTCTTTTTAACTCTTTAGCATTCAGGTTACTTTGTCAAATATAATGCTTACTTATTCGTATTGCTTTCAATTAATTATGCATTATCTTGTAGCTTTGAGATTTTGATGATGTGATTGTTAATTTTTTTTTAATGATATTGTAGGCTAGGTGTGAGAGGCTGGATGTAGCTAGTTTGAACATTAAACAAGGTAGAATATTTGGGCCAGATATGGCTGGTTTAAATGTTGGTTTGTTTTTCTCACTGTAACTTAGTAGTTCAGCAAAAGAGACCGATACAGTAAGTACCAGTCTTAAAAATAAGTAATAGGGTCAGTTTGCCTGACTAAACCTTTCCGGGCAGTGCCCCAACAGGGACACAGTCCGATAATAGAAACAAATAAAAGATTTCCTCTTGGTGTGTGTTTAACTGTACCACACCAGTTTTATTGATTGATAAGATATCTGTAACGACAGTGTTCTTGCATGGCCTTGCCTATAGCTGCTAGAACAGATTGGGGAATGAATTGTCATTCATAACGTTTATATTTTCATTTCCATTGTTTAGGGCGAATCCACGAAATTTCAACTTTGATAATATTGGCAATGCAATGCTAGCACTATTTGAAGTTCTGTCTCTCGAGGGCTGGTTAGAAATTCGAGACGTCATTGTAGAACAAGTAGGCTGGGTAAGTTCCACATTAATGTTTCTATCCTATCCTTTGCAGAATGTTGACTTTCAGTTACCATTGTCTTTGATAAACTACATTAACTGAAGATAGGAGCTATCTGATAAGATGTGATATTGATTGTAATTTCTTTCTTCTTGTCCATGTAACTCCTAACATGACCATCCTTAATAAGGAATTCATTATGACTTCTTTCTACAGGTACATGCCATTTACATTCATGTGTTTGTCTTCATTGGTTATATGATAGGACTTACACTCTTTGTTGGAGTAGTCATTGCTAACTATAGTGAAAACAAGGTGAGTAAACTTTCACATTGTCGACTGATTTCACTAGCTTACCTTCTCATTTATTGTTAAATGATTTCTACAGAGTGTAAGCACCCTGAGAGAAAAGTTGGATTTAAGAAGCATCAGATGTGGTGTGCAAGAGAGACGACTGTGCTGGCATGGTCATGTGTTGTGAATGAATGAGGACAGCTGTGTGAAAAAGTGTCACACCCTAGCAGTTGAGGGAATCTGTGGAAGAGGTAGACCCAGGAAGACCTGGGATGAGGTGGTGAGGCACAACCATCGAACATTGAGCCTTACCGAGGCAAGGACTAGTGACTGAGACCTTTAGAGATATGCTGTGCTTGAGAAGACCCTGACAAGCCAAGTGAGACCATAGCCCATGGACTATGCCAGTGGGTGTAACCAGCCCACTTATGAGTAACCCCTCATTCATTGGACAATAAACTTTGCTTGCGAAGACCTATTGAGGCAAGTTAAATCAAAATCAAAATCACTGACATGGCCGATGACAGTACCGCCTGATTGGCACTCGTACCAGTGGAACATTAAAAGCACATCCAAGAGTGATCATTGCCAGGGCCATGGATTGGCTCCCATGCTGGTGGCATGTAAAAAGCACCATTCGAGCGTAATCATTGCCAGCATCACCCTACTGGCACGGGAAAAACAACATTTGAGCGTGGTCGTTGCCAGTGCCACCAGACTGGATCCCGTGTAGGTAGCACGTAAAACACACCTTTTGAGCGTGGTCATTGCCAGAACCACCTGACTGGCCCTCATGCTAGTGGCACGTAAAAGCACCCACTACACTCTAGCAGTGGTTGGCGTTAGGAAGGGCGTCCAGCTGTTGAAACTTTGCCAGATCAGATTGGAGCCTGATGCAGTCTTCTGGCTCACCAGTCCTCAGTCAAACTGTCCAGCCATGCCAGCATGGAAAGTGGACGTTAAGCAATGATGACGATGATATATAATTAGTATTTGCTTATTGTAGTTAGATTAACTCATACATGTTGATTGAAGTGGATTATGTTTGCTGTATCACAGACATATCCCTCTTCCAATGCCAGCATGGAAAAATTGACATTTTAACACTAGTTTTAACACTTGTTTTACTGACATGTTATTTTCTGAAGCTGTTGTTGCTATTTATCTAGGGAACTGCACTGCTAACTGTGGATCAGAGGCGTTGGTTGGATTTGAAGGGCAGAATCAAGCTTGCTCACCCACTACATATTCCTCCGAGACCAGGTAAGTCGAGGTCTTTTTATAATTTTTTGATTTAAAACATAGATGGCAGTAGTTGAGCTTCCTTCCCCAAAATTTCAGGCCTTGTACCCAAAGTAAAAAAAGGATTATTATTAAGGCAGTGAGCTGGCAGAATCATTAGCACACCAGGAAAAGTGCTTGGCAGCATTTTGTCTGTCTTTCTGTTCTGTGTTCAAA
This sequence comes from Octopus bimaculoides, assembly GCF_046866305.1. Taxonomy (NCBI): domain Eukaryota; kingdom Metazoa; phylum Mollusca; class Cephalopoda; order Octopoda; family Octopodidae; genus Octopus; species Octopus bimaculoides. The sequence continues at coordinate 54,469,098 of NC_142946.1, forward strand.
TTCTGCCTAAGTCGACTTTACCTTTCATCCTTTTGGGGTCAATAAAATAAGTACCAATTGAATATTGGGGTCAATGTAATCGGCTGTCCCCTTCCTCCAAACTTCAGCACTTGTGCCCATCAGAAATAGGATCATCATCCTCATCTGGCTCTTTTTTACAGGCAAATTCTGCTCAAGTAGACTTTGTTTTGATTCTTTCAGGGTCAATAAAGTAAGTTCTAGCCAAGTACTGGGGGGGGGGGGGGGGTTGATCTATACAGTTTGTTCTTTCCCCACATCAAAATTGTTACCTTATACCAAAATTTGCTTGCTTGGCAAAATGCTCAGTGGCATTTCATCCGTCTATTCATTATGAGTTCAAATTCCACCGAGGTTGACTTTACCTTTCATCCTTTTGGGGTCAATAAATTAAGTACCAGTCAAGTATAGGGTCAATGTGATCACCTTCCCCATCCTCCAAAATTTCAGGCTTTATGCCTATAGTAGAAAGAATTATTATTATCATTATTATTATTGTTATTATTTGTGTGGGTATGTATGTCTCTGTGTGTGTGTATATGGGCGTGCATGTTAATTTTTGTAAGATAAACAGTACTTAGGGTATATAATTTCTGTTTATCTTACATAAATTAGCGTATTTGTGTTAATTTATGTGAGTTAAACCCCACTACACACACACACACACACACAGACCAAAGAACTTACATTTTGTTTTTCATTCTGAGATATTTCCTCATTCCTTTAACATTTCTCTTCTATTCTCAGATGGCAATGGTTTCCGTGCTTTAATGTACGATATCACCCAACACATATTTTTCAAAAGGGCTGTGGCAATTTTAGTTTTGGCTAATTGTAGTTTACTATCTGTTCCAGTAAGTACCTTTATCTCAATTGTATTCTTTACATGTTCTTGTTGTTCAATTAACTCCTTTTCATGAATTCATCTTTCAATCATTTTTCCATTGCAGTGGTTGAAAAATGACCACAAAACATTTGTACTTGCAAGCATCTCGACTGTGTTCACACTTCTCTTTTTATGTGAGGTAAGTTGTACACATTTTGTCAGTTTAATTATTTGTTTGGGGAAATTGAACAACAACTAGATGGCAACAGTCATGATAGTCCTCATCATCATCATTTTACATTCACTTTCCATAGCCACGTCCACCACAAGGTCCAGTCCTTGTTGCAGTGTGATGGCTTGTGTGCTTCAGTGATCCTAAGAGCTATGCAACAAAGTGCAAGTTCTTGGTAGTGTCTCCTGTACCAGACAGGTCAAAGGCTTTAATTGGTACTCTGTCTGTTACAATGATATGGGTTCCAGTTGAACCAATCAGTGGAACAGCCTACTTGTGCAATTAACATGCAAGTGGCAGAGTAATCCACAGACACACGTACACTTAAGGTGGTTCTCAGGAAGATTCAGTGTGACATAGAATGTAACAAAGCTGGCTCTTTGAAATACAGGTACTCTTCGTTCTTACCTGACCTGCACATTTTGGTGGGGGGAAAGAGCAAGTTGTATAGACTGAACCCCACCCCCAGTGCTCAGCTGGTCCTTACTTCATTGACCCTGAAAGAATGAAATAAAGTCCATCTCAGAAGAATTTGAATGTAAAGAGCCAGAAGAAATGCTGTTAAGCATGTTGTCTGACATGCTGATGATTCTGTCAGAGAGCCACTCTAATAATAATAATGATATAGGCACAAGGCCTGAAAGTTTGACAGAGGAGGCTAATCAATTACATTGACCCCAGTATGTAACTGGTAGTTATTTTATTGACCTTGAAAAGATGAAAGGCAAAGTTAACCTCAACGGAATTTGAACTCAGAACGTTATGACAGACAAAATGCCACTAAGCAACTCGGGTTTTGTTGGAATTCCTGCAGTCTTGCATGCATAGCGGGCTTGCTACCTGCAGCCTACTGTACCATACTATCCATTCTTTTCAACCATCTCATACTTTCTTGATTATTCTGGCCATGCCTAAAAGGCAAGCCTTCTGCAACAGCTCTATTATTATCATTATTGTTTGAAATAGCAATGCATGCCATCAAAGTGACACTGGGCTACAAATATGATGCCCAATAAACCCATTATGACTACTTGTCCGATAAAGGGACACTAGGCACATGCATCACAACCATATGTGCTTGACATAGTGGGGTCTCATATCAAAATAAACATTACATGACCTTGCAGGTGGGACCCAGTGATAATTTTCTTCAGATTGAGTAGCCCACCCTGCTCAAATGGTCCCTGAATAAGGGTTGTTTAAGGATGATGAATGAAACATCCATGTTTACAAGGGTGACTCATTCAAACCCCAAAGAATTCCTCTCAACACATGTCTATGATGCTCCCCCACTACTCCTACACGTGATCAGAGATGCACAAATTGTCAACCATTAAGGAACCTGCTCAACTGGTTGTGGTCAAGCAAATCTGTGGTATTGAGCAGAATATTTGCTGTGGCCCATCTTTTATACCAAGACAAAACATGTACATGATAACACTTCCATATTATTATTATTATTATTATTATTAAGGTGGTGGATTGGTAGAATTATTGGAATGTCAGGAAAATGCTTTTTGGCATGTTTTGACTTCACCCTTTAACACTTTTTTTTTTGTCAGGGTCAATAAAAATAAAGTACCAGTCAAGTACTGGAGTTGATTTAAATGACCAATCCTTTCTCCCAAGCTTTCTGACTTTGTACCTGTTTTAGAAACTATTATTAGGTTGATGGATTGGTATAATAGAGTGTATTCTGTGCCAGTGTTAGAAATTATTATGTTGTTTGTTGTTGTTTCTCCTATTAGGTTATTATGAAGATGATTGCTCTAACCCCCAATGGCTACTGGACAAGTCATCGGAATCGGTTTGACATGTTGGTCACTTTCCTTGGAGTCATATGGATTGTCTTACACTTCACTGTTCGGGTAAGTCCATATTATTGTTACAATTCTATCTTCAGTCTCTCCTCTTATGCTATTCCAACAGCTGTTGGCAATCATGACCCTCCATGCTAAAACCTGAAGATTCATGATGTTTCAGTGGGAAAGAGACAGTGTTGGCTTCCTGTAGCTTTTTGGTGGTTTATTTACAGTTTACTTGGAGTTACATGTACAAAGCTTCCCACAGCCATTGTTTTGTATCTCTGAGTAAGACACAAAAACTTTGCTGGCCCTAGTTGTTTTTATTTAGGATCACAGCTCAATGGCTGTATGGAGTTTTGAGCTGATGACCATATAGTCTGTAGCCCAGCACTATAACCTCGCAGCCCTTGCCTCAAATCTGAATTGAAACTTTGAAAAATTATAAAATATTCAGTCGTCCTCGTCCTCGTCCTTGTCGTCCTCATCATCATAATCATTATCATCATCATCGTATGTCCACTTTTCTTGTCAGTATCGGTTAAACAGGTTGTTGCTGCACCCCTAGATAGGTTGAAGGACCCATCTCACTCACAGGTTTCATTTCTGACTTATTTTTTATGGCTGGGTGCTCTTCTTAGCACTAATATTGTTCTTTGTCATTGTCACCACTGCCATCATCATCATCATCATCACCATCATTACCATCACCATCATTATTATTATTATTATTATTATTAACACCTGTTCTCTATGCAGGAATTGCTTGAACAGTTTGACAGGAGCTGGCCAACTGGAGAGCTGGATTTCTTTAAATTTTTTCTACTTCATTCTCATCTTGGCTACTGTCCCTTTGGAATTCTCTCAGCCCTGCTCTTTAGGGTACCTAGGTAATAGAAGCTATCAACTACATTTAAAGAGCCCTCTGAATATTATCATGCTATGTCATATCCTATAATCTTATTTTATCTTGTAAAACTAGAATTAAAAATTAACTTGTCTTTTGTTTGACTTGAAATATTGTCGGTCAGATATCTAATCAACCGTATCCTGGTATCGTTGTTTAACTTCAGGTCAACCCTGATTCAACAGAACCATGATCAAACACATTTCAACTATAGCTGCCCTGTCATTTTCTCTACTTTATTATATTTAAGACTACACTGTCATCCAATATGTTCTTACTTTCCTTTGTTCAAAACAGTAGTGTATGTTATAAGGGATAGTTGGTGCCAATCTTTCTCAGGTTGAGTAACCAGTTTCTGAAATATGGTCAACATATAGTGTTATATAATAAAATTACCATAAGGTGTAATGTTTGATTATTTTTCTTGTATATTTCAGAATGTTGGCAGTAATACATATGGTTATGTCATCATTGTTTTACGGTTTTTCACAATCACAGGGAAACATGTAAGTTTTTACAGAAAAATTTGTACCTGCATGGAATGTTTCCTTATTTTTACTTTGTGATAAAGGACTTTTATATGACCAGATACACTCTATATATATATATATATATATATATATATATATATATATATATATATATATGTATATGTCTGCAAATCTAATGGAGGTCTCAAAAGACATTTTAAAATCCACAAAGATCAGAACTTCACTGCAATCTATGTAGGTGTCTTTTCAATACATTGATCTAAGGTGTATGTACAAGAGATGGTTAGAATCTACATAACATATATATATATAAGTATGTTTGCCTTAAAATATATATAACAATTGCTGTGAGATGGAGGCATGACTTTTTGATGTATCAAATCTATTACTAGTCTTGGTTTAAATTCACACTCAGAATCACATTCGTTTTATCATTCATGCTCTTACAAGAAAATTAGAAGTCTAAAGTTTCTTTTTAACTTTGCAAACAATCTCAAACCATAGTTTTATTGCTGTTGTTGTCAAAAATGTTTAACTGGTTTTACAAAATGTTAAATGTTATATATAGTTTATAGTTTCCTTAATTACTTAATCTAAATGTGATGATGTGCTTTCAGGCAACCCTCACCATGCTAATGCAGACAGTTGTTATGTCCGTTTTAAAGAGCTTTTTCATCATCACTGGAATGTTTTTGTTAATGCTGTTCTATGCCTATGCTGGTGTCATCTTGTTTGGCAATGTTAAATATGGGTACAATTTGGGAAGGTAGGTACAACAGAACACATTTTTTTTATTTTACTTTTTGGTTCATTATTGTTATTGTTGTTATTATTATATCCTAAAACCAAAGTGTCACATAAAAAGCATTGGTGTGGGTGCTGGTGCAGCATAAAAAGCACCCAGTGCACTCTGTAAAGTGGGTGGCTTTCGGAAGGGCATCCAGCTGAAGAAACCAAGTCTATGGAACTTGATGCAGTCCCTAACCTTGCCAGTTCCTGCCGAGCCATCCAACCCATGCCAGCATGGAAAACATGTGTTAAATGATGATGATGACGATGGTTATTATTAAGACAGTGATCTGACAGAATTGTTAAAGCATTGGACAGAATGCCTGGTGGTAGTTCTTCTGACTTTCACAACTGAAGACAGGGACAGTAAACAGTAGAATCTGTGCACGAACCATCCACGCATCTGTTGGTTCCCCATGGAGCAGTGTAACACAGAAGCTACAGTCAGGAGTAGAGCAGGTGATATGGACCCCCTGGCTTGTTGCTTTTGCAAAGCAATATGGCAAAAGTGCTACCCAGACAAATAGTAAAAAATATGTAGATGGAACGAGTGAGCATGGAATTTGGAAGCCTTTATGACCCTTCAGAACTATGGCCATCCCAGGACTGTCCTATTGTGGGTACAGTTGTTAGCCATAAAACTCAGAATACAGGGCAGAAGGCCCACTTGTTTCATTGTGGTAGCCATGTGTCCAGGCCAGGCCAGGCCATGCCAATGTGGATACAAATGAACATAAAGATAACAACAGTAACAATGTCTATGCATAACAATGAGTATATAAAATAACACCTATTATGTGTGGCCGTTAAGATTTTTGTGTAAGCTTCTTTTCATTGTTATCTCTTCAGACATGCAAATTTCAAGACAGCTCCAAATGCCATTGCTTTGTTGTTCCGTATTGTTACTGGTGAAGACTGGAACAAGATTATGCATGATTGTATGGTAAGTCCACCTGTATTTTTTGTCTAATTAGAATTCAAGCATCCAGTATTTGTGTTCACTGCTGCCATCACCATGCAGAATTGTTAAGAGTCTCAGGTAAAATGTTTTGCAGTTTTCACTTATGGCTTTTTGCTATTCTGAGTCTAAATCCTGCTGAAGTCAACTTTGCTTTCATCTTTTTGGAGCAGTTAAGTAGTGGGATTAATGGTACCAACTAACCCTTTTCCTTCATAGTTACTGACCTTACATCTAAATTATAAACAATTATGATTGTTTTTCTCTTTGCTTGTTTCATGTGAATATTTGTATCACCTGGTGCACTTTTGTGTTCCTGAGATGTGTGCAGCATTATGTTCTCATCCTTGTGAGGATTGGAGGAATGTAAGACTTTTTCTGCATTCTATTGTGTGTGGTTTGTGTAATAAGTTACACTATTTTATTGGGCCTTTATAGTATATGTTATTTAAGTTGTGTTGTTTTAGATTATTAGATGCTTGTTTTATAGTGTGTGTGATGTGTATGAAAATTGTTCTATTTGAGCTATTCTGTAGAACTGATAGTATATTGCACAAGATGGGAGCTGTTCCTAGCAGAGCTATTTTGTAGATAATGTGTAGTGAGCCCTGGTATGGCTTTCATATTTTTTTAATTGTGCTCTAGTTTCTAGTGGTACCATTTTCACCCTAATGCTCCACATTTTGAATATTTCAATTTAAGGTGATTAGATAAAATCTACTAAAATGCGGTCTTGCATATCAACAGCAACATACTTAAAACTGATGCCAGTGATATTGAATGAGATAAACTACCTCTTCTTTTTCAATGCAACACTTTCATAAACATTATGAAAGTGTTGCCAAACAGAAATATTTAGAGTTTTCCTGAAACTTTTGTTTTAGATCAAAAGTAATTTTTGTTGAATAATTTTTCTTTCAAATTTCAATGAAACATATATTTCGATATTAATTCATGTCAATTTTGTGTTCCTTGTTCCTGAACAGATCAGCCCTCCATTTTGTTCCATTAAGCAGGATGGCTGGAAGACCGACTGTGGAAATTTCACTGCTTCCCTCATGTACTTTTGCTCTTTCTACATCATCATTACATACATTGTGTTAAATTTATTGGTTGGTAAGTGAAAAAGAATATATTCAGAATTATATGTAGTCTACCTTTTTTGTATTACTTTTATATAGTTAATACACTAGTTTTTGCTCTATCTCCCATTATTACTGCTAAATCTCATTTCAAAGTAAGAGATGAACAGGAAACTATGGCAAATCTGTAGCAGCTTTAGACTTTATAATATTTGAGTTCAGGTATGTTAATTCTGTAATATTAGTTACAATCTTGTTCTAGACACTCAACAAACCAATATTATTATGACTTTATCCATCTCACTCTCTAGATCACCATCATCATATAACATCCATGTTCCATGCTAGCATTGGATCTGTTGGGTCCATCTTGTTCCAGTGTTAGCTTTGGCATGGTTTCTACGGCCAAATGCTCTTCCTAATGTCAAGTACTTTACAGCATGTAGTTTGCAATGTCGAATGGCGGGATAACTTTGTGTTAGGAGTAAATAAGGAGCTAGAGCAGAACAACTTTCTTGCTGTAGAGGAGGTGTGTGACTACTGACATTGTAGAAGAGAAGGTGGGAATGGTTGAGTGAAGCAAGAAAGCAATGGGTCAGAGAGTAGAAGATGACTGACAGTGTTAAGCAGCAGAATAGTAATGATGAAACAGTAGAGAAGAGGAGGAGGAGGAAGAGAGAGGGATAATATTAGGTAAGTTGCAGGAGTGAGTGAGGAGGAGGATAGGCAAGCATAATGCATGAGGAGGGTGAGAGATGTAGTGTGGAGGGAGAATAGTTGTTGGTTCAGTATTCTGGGTTGAGCATATTAAAACGATATATGAGAAAAAGAAACCAGTTTTGTTTTTAAATATATTTCAGTTTTTATACTCATTTTCGTCTATCTTTAACAGTGCACATTTTCCATCTGTCCATTTTAGCTTTTTTTGAAAATTGCACACTATCCATCCATGTTTCCTGGGAAAGATATTTATTTCAGTTTAACATTTCCTTTTCACAGCTATTATTATGGAGAATTTTTCATTATTTTATTCAAACGAGGAAGATGCTTTACTCAGTTATAACGACATCCGACAGTTTCAGAACACCTGGAATTTAGTAGATATCAACCGAAAGGTAAGTCGTTAATGCTGGTGATTAGATCATTCTTTTACCTGCTGGGTTTTGGTCCTTTGAGCCTTTCGATATCCTAACTGTTCTGCCAGCTAGTCACCTTGGTGATGGTGGTGGCGGTGGCAGCAGCAGCGGCAATAGTAGTAGTACTTCTACTACTAATAATAATAACAACATTCAAATGTTGATAAATTTCCCAAAGTAATGAACCCATATATTTTTCTCTGTTTGATGTCTGTATATTTATTCCATCTGATATCTTTGCACTTCAGGGTGTCATACCTGCCAGAAGAGTGAAGTTCTTGTTACGTCTTTTACGAGGTCGACTTGAAGTAGATTTAGAAAAAGACCGTCTACTGTTTAAACATATGTGTTACGAGATTGAAAAACTTTACAATGGAGGCGATGTTACATTCCACGATGTACTCAGGTATGTTAGATGTAAAGTCTATTGACTTTTTAATGAATCTTCATTATTCCACAATGTGAATTTTGAGAATTTTTTTTATTCCACCCTTCAACTGGAAATTTTAGTCAACAGATCAAATATTGTTGGTGGCCTCTGCGATGTAAGTTTGTGCTATGAGATGTAAGTCTGCATTCATGTATATGTATGCATGTATGCACACACAAATGTACACACACACACACAAACACACACTTATTGCAAACCTGCCTACCCAACCGGCCACCTTCAGTTCTCTGCCCCTATACTCTATCCACCTTCTACCTTGAGGATATTCCTTTTAATACTTCATTATTACCGTCTTTCCTCTATAGCAAGACACCTGCTTCTGTCCCTCTTTCCTAATTTAGCACAAAGCTACTTCTCTCAATACTACCCCCAACCACACATTGTCTAGGTGTCTTGCCTTGCAAGTTACTTAGAGACCTCCCTAGTGCTGGTACCATGAAATAAGCAACCCAGTATACTTTGTAAAGTGGTTAGAACTAGGGAGGGCATCCAGCCATAAAAACCTTGCCAAAGCAGAAATTGCAGACCAATTTAACCCTCAAGCTAGTCAGATCCTGTTGAACTGGCCAACCCATGCTAGCATAGAATATGAACATTAGATGATAACAACGATGATGATGATGATAATGAAGTCTTACATCAGTGCTCAACCGGGGTCCACATGAGATGTTACTGTTAAAATTTATGTGCGAGAAATCGGTTAAACTTCTGCAATACACAAAATATTTTAACAGTTTTTTTTTTTTTTAATATAATTCCTGATAGTATTTAACTATAAACGTATAATGGGACTGTTTTTAAGCATTGAATGATTATTAGGATCCAGTAAAGTAGAATAGGAATGAAAAGGGTCCATAAGCAAAAAATGCTTGAGAACCCCTGCATTAAATGAACAGAGACACTGTAGAGCAAGGATGGCTTTTTAGCCTTGTAGGGCACAAGGCAATCTCATTAATGCTGGTGGCATGATAAAATACAGCCACAGAAGCCATGCCAAAAAATGTTTTGTGCAAGACAAGGTCTTTCTGACATGTTTAGGAGTAGAGTAACTTAGAATATGAACTGATCCAGTTTGACATGCTAGGATAATTAATGAGATGCTAATTTTCAAAACTATTAACCTCTTCTTCAACCCTTTAGCATTCAGATTACTCTGCTTTTTTATTCCCATTATTTTGAATTAATCATACATTATCTTGTAGCTTCAAGATTTTGATGATGGGATTGTTTGTTTTTAGAATGACATTGTAGGGTATGTTTGAGAGGCTGGATTTGGCCAATTTGAACATAAAACATGTAAATTATTTTGACCAGGTGTTGTCGATTTAAATGCTAAAGGGTTATTATGGTGATAATCATGACACCCCTGTGAAAATGGACTAGCCAAACTCATATAAGCAGCAGCATGTTTGACTGAGAACGAGAGATGAGAAATTGCAGGAAGTCAAAAGGTGCCGTTTGTGAGTTCGTGGGTCACAGGAAATTATGAGAAGTTGTTAAAGTTCGTTGAAAGTTGTTTTGGCTACAATTGTTGGCAGAGTATTTGGGAAGACAGCAAGTGGAGACAGTTGGTGCCTTATCCCATTCCATAGTATCACACTGTTATTAGTGCACAACACTAAGGTGACATACAGAAATTATGTTATAAAAAGGGTTTACGTATAAATTTATGTATACTGCATTTCAAATCTAATCTGGAGTGAATATATATAACAAACACACACACACACATGCAAAGCCCCTTAACCACACTTTCACTATACAGTAGCCATTTTGTGATGTGACTATATCATCATCTGTAGTTGCTGCCTTCATATGCTATTTGGTGCAAACCCTGTTGATTAACACCTACTTATCTTTAACCAGACAAGACACCTAATATATCTGTTGGTACAACTGTGTGTTTGTGTATTTTAAACAGCATGTTGTCATATCGTTCAATGGACATCCGGAAAAGTCTACAGCTTGAAGAATTACTTAACCGAGAAGAACTGGAATATACTATAGAAGAAGAAGTTGCTAAGTTAACCATCCGTAATTGGTTAGATAAATGTTTAAAAAGAATACGAGCAGTAAGTTAATGGATTCTGTTTTTTTATTTTTCACGTGTTTATACCATATGTTTGTGTTTATTGAAAGTTTGGAATGCATTTGTACTAGGGTTTTAAATATTTACCTGAATTTTTACATGTTTACTCAGGTGTTTTGTATCTGTTTACATAATGTTGTCATGTTTGAAATGAATCTGCAAGGTATTTTCTTACATTTCCTCAAAATTTTGAAGTCCTCATCATTGTTTAACATCAGTTTTCCATGCTAGCATGGGTTGGATAGTTTGACAATTTCTACAGCCAGATGCCCTTCCTAATGCCAACCACTTTACAGTGTGTGCTGGGTGCTTTTTATGTACAACTGGCACAGATGCATTTATGTGGTACCAGCATGAGTGCAAACACAGACACAAAGTCACGATGAGATATATATATATATATATATATAAAATTAATATAAAATTAATATAAACAGCAGTTTGCAAGTTTTCACCAAACAGGAGAATTATAATTGTCACTAAATGTAACTAGGGTGTTAGAAACACCTATATTGCTAGAAATAAGAGTTAAAATGCTCTAATGCTGTGGTTGACGCACATGAATGCAAACATATATACTGACAGGGACCTGAATCGTCCGAAAAATGTGAATCAAGAATTCTTAAGACTGATGTGAATTTCAGGACTGAACCCGGAACCATGTGGCTGGGAATTCATTTGCCATATTCATTTACATTGGTTAACACAGGCTCTAGTAGAAGACCTCTATCTGCTCAAGGTGCCATGCAGTGGGACTGAACTCAAACCCAAAACCATTTGTTTGCGAAAGAAATTTCTTATCCACACAGCCATGCCTATTCCTACCACGGTGTGTGTGTGTGTGTGTGTGTGTGCACATGCACGCATGCGTGTGTTTATGTATGTATGTGTGTTTGTAACCATATATGAATGACATCTTGCTATTAAAGCTGATGAGTGTCCACTCTTGTTGGCTTTAATGGTGGTCGTTCATATTTTGAATTATAGTTGAAAAACATTAATCTCTGTCGTCAGGGGAAAAAACTTTGGTGCAAAAGACAAAATTTCTCTGTAAAAGTACGATATCTCTGCCTCTTTCTTTTAATCAATTTTTGAATTGTAATACAGTTTTAATTTTAGTGTTTTTATTCACTTCTTTCATAAACTATATTCTTATCCATTCCAGAAAGAACATTCGAACATCATCCCCAAATTACGTGCTATGAATGACCCCCTCTTCCCTGTAGCCGAGCTGGTATCAAGTGCAGTGGAAAGCAGTGAAGAGAGCAAAGAAGAGAATGTGCCAGCAGTGACGCGGTGTCGAAAGAAAGGTCAAGTTGAGCTTCGTAATCCAATTTTGACAACCCAGGGATCGATAACTCAGAGTAAGGTAGGCAGTTGTATCAGTTTCAGCCTTGATTTCAATATACAGAACACTTTATAGAACTTGCATGATATGAGTTCTCTTGTTGTGCAAAAGTGTATTATTACCAAAAATTCCTAAGGGTGTCTTCTGCATGAAAACATATAAATAAGTGCAGGCTACCATATTTATCCAAAGTGGGGAGGATAAATCTTAATCACATATATATGTGTATAATATAAGTGTACTGTTTTGTTGTTATAACTGCAAAATAAATCATTCTGTTCTTGTTATTGTTCAGGGCCCTCCTAGTCGAAAGCTTCTGGTTCCTGCCCTCAGTGATAGTGCTGTCATCCATTCGGAGAAGGAAAGAGGTGGTTCAAAAAAGAGGAGCATGGCAGCAGGTAACTAAGCAAATTAACAATTCCTTTCATAGGTTAATTAATATCTCACATGTTAACGCAGGGAGTTAGCAGAATCATTGCTGTGCTGTGGGAAAATGCTTAGTGGCATTTCTTTTGACTTTACATTCTGAGTTCAAATGTTACTGGGGTTGACTTTGCCTTTCGTCTTGTCAGGGTCGATAAAATAAAGTACCAGTTAAACACTGGGGTTGATGTAATCAACTTACCCTCTCTATATTTGCTGGCCTTGTGCCAAAATTTGAAGCCAATATTTCACATACCCCTCTGTGCGTTGCTATGTTTCCATTTCAAACCTGTGACACTATATTGTTTTACTGGGGACAGTACACTTGTTGCCTTATCCAGTAAGGTATGAAGTCCATGGCTTTTAATACAAGCATTAAGTAGCAGTCATGCAGTGCAACGATATGAATATAGGGAACTGTGTCCATGAAACTGTCCACCTGGACCACATCTCCTACTTCACGACCATTTACTACACACACAGAAACAAACACATGTATGCATGCAGGATATATGTATGTGTCTAAGACCTGTTTATCCAACACGTTCTTTCTTTTTAAAGAAAGTAGGGTGTGATTTGAGAGGTATTTGTCTTCTGATTCCAGCAAGTCAAGTAACCACGCAGAGCAAGTGGTTCTTGGCCTTTTCTATACTCTTGAACCCCTTGAAAATGCTAGATTAATTCGATTACCTCCACCTTTGAAAGTTATATTGTATTTGAAGATGAGGAAGTCAGTTTTCTAAGAACTATTTTTTTCTTCTTTCAATTGCTGGCATAGCTCTCAGGATTGTTGCTGCATGCAAGCCATCACACCACAACAATATTAATGAAGGAAATATACTTTCCTCTCTTTGTCATACACCCTAGAATGCCATCCTGCACCCCACTTCATGTTGGGAATCCTCTGACAGAGAGAGGCTCTCTTGTTGGCTCAATATATTTGTTGTTGTTGTTGTTTGAAACCTCTTTAATGTGTTGATGCAGTCTTACTTTATCTCTTTCTAATTTACAGGTGTCAAAAGCCTTCCCAACGTAGCAGAGGGTGAAAGTATAACCATCAAAACTGCTCAGGAAAGAGTGCCTGACTACATTTTACGTGGCCGAAGTGTAGACTCCAGTGTTAGTGGTTGGTGGAAAGAACAGTGTAACGTCTCCAGTGATTCAGACTTAGACTAAAAACACATGAATACACACATACACATACACACGCACACATACACACAGAAGATTAATTGACAATATCTTTGTGCGGTTGGTTGTTTTTTTTCGTTTCGTTTTTTTTTTTTTTTTTTATTACCAAAGTATGGCTTGAACCGACGACCAGGAATTCACTCTGTCACTTGTGTGTTTCTGAATTGCATGAAAGAAAAGACTATTTATATGATTGGCAGGTGTGACAGGCAGCAGCAGATTACTGTTGAGTTTTTCTTTTTTTTGTTCGTTTTCTTTTTTTTTTTTTTTTTTTTGCTGCTGTCTCTATTAGTAACTGGCTGTCCAGTACGACTTAAAGAACATCTATAGCACAGCCCAAAGCTGGTTACTAGAGGGACCTGAAAATTTTCAATTCAAAAGGAGTGAATCCTGGTTAAATTTTTTTATTCCCTGATAAAAAAAAGACCAATATTTTTATAACTTTTTTAAGGAAACATGTGCAAAAGAAACCAAAAAAAAAATATTAAATAGAAAGCAAGCAAGAGAGAGAGTGTGTGTGTGAGAGAGAGAGAAAGAGGAAGAGAAAAAGTGAGGGAGGGAGGGAAAATCTCAAGAAAAAGAACAACAAAGGATCCCCCACTTTCTGTTCCAAACCCCCCCCCACCCCCACCGTCTTCCCCCTTCCCCATCCCTAACAGAATGCTTCCTTGATTATTTAATGTGTTTGGAGGTTGTTTCATGTTCTCTTTACTTTTATGCCCGTCTTCCCACCTTGCTGTGCTTATGTCTCGCTGTGATTAGGACTGTTCATACAATAATCATGCTGTTGTTGTTGTTGTTGTTATTGAATGAGGGCAGTGGATTGGAGCATCTAAGAAGATATGTTGCAGTATTTGTTCCTGCTTCTTTATGTTCTGAGTTCAAATCCCACCAAGTTCAACCTTATTTTCCATCCTTTCAGAATCAATAAATAAAGTACCAGTCAAGTACTGGGGTAAGTCTAATTGACTAGCCCCTTCCCCCAAAATATCAGGCTTTGTGCCTCATTAGCATGCTAGACAAAATGCTTAGCAGCATTTCATCCATCTGAGTTCAAATTCCACAGAGGTTGACTTTGACTTTCATCCTTTTGGGATCGATGAAATAAGTTGCAATTGAGCACTGGGCTCAATGTAATCGACTAACCCCCTCCCCCAAAAATTTCAGGCCTTGTGCCTATAGAGGGATGGATTATTATTATTATTATTGATTTGGCAGAAATGTTAACAAACTAAAATGAAGTCTTTAGCATTCAGATTACTCTGTCAAATATGTTGTTTTGAATTAATCTTAGATTATCTCATAGCTTTGATATTTTGATGATGTGATTGATTATTTTTAGAATGACATCATAAGGTAGATATGAGAGACCAGATCTGTCCGGTTTGAACATAAAACAAGTAGAATATTTTGGCCGGATATGGCCAGTTTTCATGCTAAAGGGTTAATTAAGTCTCTCTATATTCTGAGTTGAATCCTGCCATGGTTGAATTTACCTTTCTGTGTCCCTTGGGGAGGAGCAAAAAAATGGGTACCTGGTTCAACCTTACTTTTCATCCTTTCAGGGTCAATAAATAAGTACCAGTCAAGTACTGGGGTCAATTTAATCGACTAGCCCCTTCCCCCAAAATTTCAGGCTTTGTGCCCTCATTAGCATGCCAGAGAGAATGCTTAGCAGCATTTCACTAAAAATGACCCTCCTTCCCATCTTTATCTACAAAATGTGCAGCTTCGTCCCAATGTAAGAAGTCAGCAGCATCATTGTTAATATTATTATTATTATCACAACAACCATTATTGTTATTGTTGCTGTTATCATCATCATCATCATCCTCCTCCTCCTCATCATCATCATCAATGCTATGGCCAAGTGGTCATCAGAACCTCAGAATCCATCATCTAAATCTGTGTTACTTCTGTTCTTCACCTTTAGAGTTCTTACGTTGACGGATAACTGTGAACGTTTGATGTTTCACTCCATTCCTATTCTATAGTAAATCTTACATTATAAACTAGTAAATGTTGCATTATAATAGGAGCAAATAATAGAAATCTTACATCTTTCTAGGTATTTTATTTGTTACAATTTTCCATTTCTTGTTGTTAAGCTCCAAGTCAGCTCTGAATCAGCAGATTTATAATCAGAGTTGTTCCTACTGTGACCGTCCCATTATTTTTTTTTTTTTTTTGTCCAAGAGTAAGATACATTATCTCAAGTATACTGCCATTTTTTTAGATGGTAGGGTGTGATTTGATAGAGATTATATCAGCTCCCCTCGTTAGGTCATTCTTCCATTAGTAAAGAATCAGGGTATCAGTTGAATTCAAACTTTTTCTTTCTATGGCTATACATAACACATCATCATCATCATCATCATCATTTTACGTCCACTTTCCATGCTGGCATGGGTTGGACGGTTTGACAGAATCCAACGGGTCGGCGCCCACTCTCTTGCTCCATTGTCTCAGTTTTAGCATAGTCTCTATGGCTGAAAGCCCTTCCAAATGCCAACTACTTTTCAGATTCAATTGTGCACTTTGTGTGTGTATGTGTGGCTCTGGCAATAGTGAGGTCACCTGGTACCTTGCAATCTCCCATGACAGACCAGGAGAAAGGGTGTTGAGATGTTAAAGTATGATGAAAGGAACAGGTTTGTTTTTATTTTGTCAACGGTTGCTAGGAGAGAAACTATCAGAGACAGTGTTAAGGAAGGGAACGATAGAAAAGGAAAGGGAAAGAATAATTATCAGGGGTTAATGTAAGTCAGAGAGTGACACATTATATATATATATATATATATATATATATATACACACACACATATATATATATATATATCAGTCTATTTCATGTTGACTGCCATTTTTATGTCCTGCTAGTTTTCAGCTGTTCATTTATCATCTCAGTCATGCAGCTTAGGTGCAAGTGTGTGTGTGACAAAGAGAGAAAGGGGAAGATAACTGTGTTATTTGATTAATCAGAAACTTTGTTTTAACGTTTAAAAACATGTTGTTCTCTGCAGTATTCAGTTCTATATCTCGCCTCTGTTTTGATATGTCAAACCATTCTTGCCTGAGGAAAGCATTTATCCTATCTAACTATATGTTTAGTGCATTTAACTACCAATATTTACCCAACACACATTTATGTAATATATACATATAAACTTACACTAAAACATTGCATCCAGATGCATACCTGTATATGTATACATATACTTACATGTGTGTATGTATACACACACACACACATACATATATATAGGCACTGACATAGCAGTGTGATTAAGAAGTTTGTTTCTCAACCAAGTGATGTACATTGTGTTCATTCTGATGGCAGATCACTTTGGGCAGGTGTCCTCTTTTGTAACCCTAGGGTGATCAATGTTGTATGAGGGAATTTGGTACACAGAAACTGAGGGAAATCCATTATGTATATTTGTTTTAACATCTGTGAGTTTGTTCTGTGTGTGTGTGTGTGTGTGTGTGTCTGAACTACAGCTACAGACAGTGACCAGCTACTTGTGATTTCAGCCTTTGTGACTCTGCTAGAACTGGTGGTGTTTTGTGGACATTTCCTGTCAACAACTCGTCTGTTCGTTATGTTCTTTCAAATTCCTCTAAAATTAGAATTACTTTATTTGCAAAATAGATGAGTTAGCAACAAGAAGAGCATCCTGCCCTGAAACTCCTGCCTCAAACCCCTTCTCTTTCTAAGCCATGCTAGCATGAAAAAGCAGACATTAGACAAATAAATGAATAATATATATTATGTGATGATCTCTTTCAATGAGAACAAGATATATCTTCTACAATTCATAATTGGTTAAGATTATTTTTAAAAAAAGGGAGAAGTGATTGTTAGTGGCTTATGATTGACATATAGCATGTTGAGATCATCAGACCTACTTGGTTTTCATACCAGACTATTAGAATCACTAATAGGTCAACCTTGCTTTTCATCCTTTCTGGGTTGATGTAATCAACTTCACCCCTCCCCGAAATTGCTAGCATTGTGCCAAAATATGAAATCAATATTACAGGATAAGATTCCAAAAGATAGTCTAAAACATACTGGGCTGGTAAATGAATGCAAGTTTTAATCTCATTGGCGTTAACCATTATCTTTTTTCTTCCTAAACCCGATAAAATATTAAGCAGTAATATACTAAAACAGATGCAGTCAATTAAATTTTCCCCACTCACTTTTTCTTTTTTCCAATTGACTTTGCTCCTGAGTTGGTAAGATGTGACCTTCTCAATCGCTTTTAAGTTAATTACAATTGATGAAGATAAAAAGTGGTTATGAGTTGATTTAATGATGTCAGTGATACATGTGGATATCCTGTGATCAGTAACAGTGGCAGTAAAGAAACACATTTGTATAGATGTGTCCCAATGTTAAAATACTCAAAGATGACAAACAGTCATCTAACAGCTTTAGTGATATTATTCACAGAAAACTTCAATAGCATTAGGCCTTCTCACACAGCACAGATAACTATTCTAACATGATAAGAGGTTTGGTATACACAGTTTACAGATTGGCTAATACCATATAAAAATCCTGGTTTATTCTGTCTCAGTATCTGTCACAATCAATCAGTGTTCATTCTTATATGGAACTGATATTGTAATTAATAGGGAACAGAGAAAATCTACAATGTAGCAGCAATGATTTTCTTCTGGTGATTATCCCAAAGTTATCTCAAGCCTTTGTTGGGCTGTGTTATGGTCTCATTCTTAAATGCATGAGCGACAGAATCCAGTTTCCAACAAGTAGGAGATTTTTTTTAGCAGACTGAGTAACCCCCAAATTAAGCCTCAGTGAATTTCAGAAGATTTTTTGTATTTACCAAAGATTTTTTCTGCATTGCATGAATAACCTCCGATTTTTGACCAATGGTTTCAATTATGTGAAGAGGAAAATCTAACAGATATTAAACTGTTTTATCATCTTCCACTGAAATTGGAAAGTTGCTATCAAGAAGATCTATGAAGGTATACTACTTTATTATTATTATCTAAATAACTTTATGTATGTTTAACAGCAACTTAATGTTTATCATCCATCATCATTTTCTATCTGCTTTCCATGGGTTAGAAGGAGCATTGTGATCTAAGTCGTTTCTTATTACAAGCTGCTGCTCTCATAGACTTGGGTTTGTATATATTATTTGGCTTGGTTTCTATAGTTTGATGTCCTTCCTATCACCAACCAATTTACAGAGTGTACTCGATGCAATTTTGTGGCCAACAGCACCAAAAAGATTATCTCTCTCTCTCACCATTCGCTATACAAGGGTGTGCTGCAGGAGAGGGACTCCATCATTTATATTACTTTATACTTATTTCTTTACATTTATTTTATAACTGTCAAATTTTGATTTAGCTGTGTATGCATGTGTGCACACACATGAGTGTGTGTGTGGTGTTGGAAAGGATGTCTTATATGGATAGATTTTTGTTTTTTTATCATTGATGTATGCAATTGTTCATTATGAAGACTGATCTCATCTAATCAATTATTGAGTGTATCTGTCAAACCCCGAGAGACCTTTTGACACTGTTTTGGTTAAATAATGGAGTATGAATTCAATGTTTTGATGCCTAAAACCTACATTCAATTATCACATTGTTATAATGACAGCTATCATAATAATAAGTATCACAGTAATAGGTGTTAAAGTAATGCATGTCACATAAACAAGTGTTATAGTAACAGATCGCATTAACAGGTATCATAGTAACAGATGTCATGGTAACATGCTGCAGTGAAGGTACATGGTTAATGTATTGGCTCATGCTTATAAGCTAATGAGTTTGATACCTGGACCACACAATATGTTATGTCCTTATGCAAGGTGCTTCATTTCATGTTGCTCCTGTCTACTCCAGTGAAACAAGCACCAGTCAAGTGCTGGAGTCACTGCCTTTTTTTCTGTCTCTTCCACCAACACTCACATCCTCGAATGTTCGATTGACTCAATGGTGAGAGAGTCAGAAGTATTCCAACCATGACCATCTTGTATTTTTCCTGTGTGCAGAGAACCCAATACCAGATTATCCAACATGACTCTATGAAGGAAATTTGGTTATTTCTAGCAGACTGAATAACCTCAAAGAGGTTTCCTTGTTGGCTTAAAGAAGGTTGTGTTGAGACTGCTGGTTGAAGGGCAGAAGTATTACAGATCTGAATATTTTTTTACTCTTAATACCAACCATCTCACTTTAATTCCCTTCCCTTCTTTTAAGATAATGTATATTTATAGACTTCTCTCATTTTTTAACTCCGGTTCTTGTTTAATAATGTGTATTTATAGAACCCCTAGTCACCCCTCCTCTGACACGAAGACATCTAACTGCTTATTGCTTAACAACAGTTCACAAAACACCCTCACCAAAACAACAGCTGCCAGCATTTCTCTGTCTCACCCTTGTCTCACTTGCATTCTCTTCTTCACATCACATTACCTCCATCCTCCTCTACACATTATACACAATCATACTATGTCTCCAACCTTGTTGTCATAGAAATACAGTTTAGAAAGCAACTTCTTCCATTGAGTTCAAATCCCACCAAAGTCTAGTTTACTTTCTGTTCCTCCAAAGTCAATAAATTAAGGACTAATCAACTACTGCTGTTAATCTAATCCACCACATCTTTCCCTTGTAGCAAAATTTGAAATTATTTGGATGATGTGATTAAATCTGTAGCCTCCCACCACAGAAAAATAAAAGATGGGGTGGGGCTTTTTAATTATATCTTATTTTTCTTGTTGGCATGGGTTAGACAAGTCATCATGGGCCATGTTACCGTGCACATACAGCAACAGAAAACTGGTCAACAGTTGTTTATGCCCTGCAGTGCAGAATCAATGCATTTTATCATGCTACTGACAACAGAGAGATTGCTCCATGTGGGGAGAACTAAAGGTTCCTCTCAAACCTGTGTGAGTTTTTATTTGGTGTTTCTTCCCTCCTAGATAGCTGGCAATGTAGCTTTCCCAATCCACATGCCAGTCATACATTACATTTTTGGCATGTTGTTTACAGTTAGATGCCCTTCCTTTTTTATGTTAGAAATCATTATTATTATTATTATTATTATCATCATCATCATCATTGTTGCTGATAATTATTATGGTGATGCGTCAGCAGAATTTCAAGTGTGTCAGAAAAATGTTGTGCAATATTTTTTCTAGCTCTCTATGTCCTGAGTTTACAGCTTGCCATGAAAAACTCAACCTTTTATTCCTCTGAGGTTGATAAAGTATTGAGGCCAATGCAATCAGCTATTCCTTCCCCAAAAATTTCAGGCCTTGTGCCTGTGTTAGAAATAATTATTATTAGTAGTAGTATTATGGTATTGTGTGCGTGTGCATAATCAGTGGAGCACTGGACAAAATGTCCAGTTGAACGTAATTATACCCCTTTATGTTCCAAGTTCCAATTTGACTGGATGCTGCTTAGCGTTTCATCCTTCTGGGCTGAACAAAAATAAATACTAATCTAGCACTGAACCTCCCCAACCAAAAATATATTATTTTTCTTCCTGTATTAGAAATCATTGTTATTATAAAGTACCAGTTAAGTACTGGAGTTGATCTAATTGACTATAACCTTCCCCAAACTTTCTGCCCTTGTACTAATGTTACAAGCAATTATTGTTGCTTCTATTATGCTGGTGAACTGACAGACAAAACACTTTGCAGTATCCTTCCAGGATTGATAAAAGAAAGTACCAATGGGGTCTGGAAGAGTAGGTCAATATCATCAACTGCACCCCATTCCAAGCAAAAAATTCCTGGCCTTGTATCTATGTAAGAAAGGATCATTATTATTGTTGTTGTTGCTGCTGCTGTTGCTCACTGGGGTTACCTGTTGATTTCATCTTTCCTTGGTCAATGAAGTAAACACTTGGTATATACTAGGGTTGATTCAATTGACTAGTACTCCCTAAAATTGAAGTTTTGTGCCAAAGTTAAATTATTATTGTTATTATTTGAAGTCTATCACAGTGGTGCCTTTTCTAAATATGAAGCATGTAGTTGTATTGTTGTTAATGTTTAGCCTCTGGTCAGCCCTGATTGAGCACACTTATAATTACCATGGCTTTCCAGCCATGACCACACTGTCTTTTTAGGGGTATCTATGATTACAATGTCCAATATGTCCTTCCTTTTTTAAGAGATGTGATTTGGCTGCTGTTTCTAGCAGTTTGAGTGACTTGGTAGGGGCTTTGTAATTGGTTCAAAACATCAAATAATTCTTGTTACTGTTGTACTTGATTTACATTTGATTTAAAAGAATATAACACTTTGATTGAGATACAGTTCCCATCTTGGTTCAGCCATGTTCTCTGGCTTAACAGGCACTTAGGGGTTCTGACATTTGGTTGTTCCCACCCTAACTGTTGCACCAAATTTTCTCTCTCTCTCTCTGACTCCTTGTATAAGTAATTAGATCATCTTCACTTATTGACATACGTATCATTATTGTTAAGAAAAAATAACTTTACATATGCTGCCCCAGAGCTCTCAACAAATAGTTCGTCTACCACCAAATCTAAAGTTGAAAATCTCTTCAATTTATTTCACAACTTTATGCTCAGGAGATCTGTTTTCCCAGTAAGAACTTCTTTCCCTTTAGCGTTAATGTCTTGCAAGATTGAATTGGATTCGGTTCTTGTTAGCAAAAAAAAAAGGGAATTGGATATGAATGACACATCTTTCAGATTAGTATTCCATCCTTCCATCTTCTCTGCCCACTATTATGGGGTAGAATCCTCAGACATTTCTTCCATAGGGTCCTATCAGAAGCAACCATCATTAGATTTTCTGGCTGGATTCCCCAGCACAACCAACTGAGGCAATGGATATTATCCAACCTTCTCATTCTTGGTCTACCTCTAGGCTTCCTGCTGATTAGCTTGGCTTAAAGAATCCTCTCTTTTCAAGGTTGCTAAAACCAAGTCATTTCTCTTACAAGGAGACTTCACTGCAAATGGAGAGGCCTTCACTAGACTTCTGTGCTTGATATGGACTCTCTCTCCATTATGAACATATTCTTCCAGCACAGGGATATATTCATAAGTATGTCTGGTATAGGGATACTTTGGGACAGAGTTCACTGGTAGATTTTGTCATTGTCTCTGGCCTCTTTGATTCTGTGCTAGATGTTCATGTAAAGAGAGGAGTAGAGCTAACAACTCATCACCACCTGATAGTCTGCAGCCTGAGACTATCTACAGTCGGGAGAATTCACAAAACTGGTCAAGTCCAGTGCAACCTACAGGAATGATGGGATCAGAAACAAATATTCAGTCACTATTACATCCAAATTCAGAGACCTTCCTGAACAAACTGAAGATGTTGAAACAGTGGAGATTGTTTTGTTTGGTAGTTTCTTCTGTGACTGTAAAATGCTGTAGATGACAGCAGCTTGGTGTGGTGCCAAGTGGCAAAGGAACCCCTTGGTGTAACCTGGAAGGTAAAAATGCCATCTGAGCAGAGAAGGAGGCCTGGAAACAAGTCCCCCCCCCCCCTTTTGCACAAATGGTACACTGAGGCGAGAAAAGTTGCAGAGATAATAAATAACATCCAAAGCTAAGTCATAGGAGGACCCTAAGGGTCAAGCTGGGCTATCACCTTAGATTGACCAATAAAGTATTCTGACAGACCATTAACTGACTTTGTAACGAAAGACCCTCTTCCACACCTGCCATTAAGAACTCGGCTGGGGTTCTCTCTTCATAGAGAAGAACATCCTTAAGAAGTGGATTGAATTCTTTACTGATCTCTTAAAGTTGGTCGTGATAAAATCTGGTAAACACAAGGTGCATCTTGGGGCTGAAGATGAGCATTGGTTCCTTCAAATGTGCACATGGTATTTAGATTAAGCAAATTGGTCCTTCTTTCAGAAAGGATTGGACAATTTATAGACACATCCTTTACTTCCCATAATAACTTCAAGAATAGGTGACGAGACATATTTGTTTGTTGCTCTTGATTCCGTCACCGAAATCAACATCACTAGTTCATTTACTTCCTTAGGTCTGTTGAAATCGATAGCTGTTTTGAGTATTTCCTTAAAAATCTTTCTATAATTTTTTCATCATTTAAAGCAGTCATAGATAAACTGTGGCCTGCATGCGGGACTTTCTGAATGGTGTGCCAACAAAAGGCTATGTTGAATTTTTTTAGCAGTGTGATGACATACTGTGTGGCCTATTTCTTGAAAAAGATTGCCCAGGCCTAGTTGAAAGCATTCATTAGTTGAACTATTGTTCCACTTGTACTTCATATCCTATTCCTTTACAGAGGTAAACAAAGCTATTTGGGATGCAAAAATCAGTTAATGGAATCTTATTTGGTATCTTTCCCAGTCTTAATTGCTTTGTAGTCTACTTTGTTGAGTAACTTAAGTAGCTCTGCGAGGTTGTGGTGTCTGGTTGTTCCTGCCCTAACTGTTGCTCAGTTTTACTCTTCGTTTTATTTAGCAAAAAAACTTTCTCTTTCTGACTCCTTATATAAACAGTTTTATGTCCTCTCCATTTGTTGACATGCTACCATTAGTATTTACTATTCACTTTACAATGTTTCTCTGTTTTTATTGTATAATAGCTGTGTGACAGGAGTGGCTGCCAAGTGACTATTGTACATCTCTTTTCACACATGAATATGTCTGTGTGTCCATAGGTACTCAATACAGAGTGTAGATTCTGTGCTGGCATCTATACTTTGGGCCTGAAGTTATTTCTTTTTGGAACTGCTTCTTGAATGGTGCATGGACGTAACTGTGTGACCATATATGTTTACACTCTTTCTTCTACCAGACCATGTCTATGTGTGTGTATACACACACACACATAAATAAGCAAACTTTTATTTTGTTTTTAGAAGCGTTGAATGTGTATCAAATTATACAGACAAGAAGGTAATATTTTGAAAGCAGAAGGATCAAGTATTATTACCCCTATAAGACAGAAAAAAGTTGTCAATAGTGACACCATTTTTCTGTTTTATAAGGGTAATAATATCCAATCCTTCTGCTGTTTTCATGGCTAAACTGCATTCAAGATGTTACCATTTTGTCTGTATAACATATAATATATATCATCATCATCGTCCTCATTTGCATCCGCTCTCTATACTGCTACAATAGACTGATGCTCATTGGTGTCATTTCACTTGGTTTCTACAGTTGGGTGATTTGCCTATCACCAACCACTTTACTGAGTGTAGTGGAGACAATTAGAAGAGAGGCTGATTATGTAAGGAGGGTTGGGGTGGTTGGGTCAAACAATGGAGCCATATAATGTAAATAGATTATTCGGGGTGGAATCAGTATGAAGTGATTGGCAGCCGTCCATCACAGGGTTACTCATTTTTGCCAATTGAATGAACTGGACCAATGTGAAATAAAGTGTTTTGCTCAAGAATACAACACATCGCCCAGTCCAGGAATTGAAACCACAATCTTACAATCATGAGTCCCACACCCTGACCATTAAGCTATGTGCCTCCACAGGGAAGGAATAATGGCTGGTAGTAAACAAGAGTAAAGTTAGAGTGTATTATAAAGGGATGAGGGTGGTCCTATAGTCTTTTATGGGTTTAGTGAAGGGGTGGTAGAAAGGGAGAGAGCTATAAATGGGAGAGAAACTGGTTTTAAAATGAGTGGGGAGTAGGCAGTAGAGTGGAGAGAGGTTTCAAAGGATATGACGGAAGAAGAGAGGGCAACAAGATTTATGCTTAGCAGAGTACAAAGTGTCTCAGCCGTCAAACACTTCATCTCACATTAGGTTTGTTTTGTCATAAGTTATTTGATCTGCAGCACTGTATATCAGCAATCAGAACAGTCCTTTGTCATCTCTTCAGTGTGCATGCATTTTAATAAATATCTCTGTGATGATGCTATCTACCTACATTCAGCTTGTAAGTCTGCTAAATGACCTATATTAATATCATCAACTCACAGACTGATACACACACACATATCCCATGCTGATTTCAGTGTGTATAGTCAGCCACCTGTAATTCTCTGAACTAAATAACAAATGTTTCTTATATATATATAATGTGTGTGTGTGTGTGTGTCAAAGTAAGCAACAGGATAATACCGGACTGATCTGGTGCTTCAACTTAAGTACCTAATTCAACCGAATCATTCATATATATAATGTACACGTGTATGTGTATAAGCACACACCTACCATTGCTGCCGCTGTTGCCATTATACCATACTTTTGTGTTTATTTTTCCATGCTGGCATGGGTTGGACAGGTCATTATGGTCTGCTTCATCTTACATGCTCACATACAGAGCACTGCATAAAACCCACTACCTTTGATGTTATGTCTGTCTTAAGTGCATCTTTTCATGACCCTCCCCTCCCACCACCAGAGAGGTTGTCCCATGCAAAAAGAAATCAAGAGTCTCTCTGTACTCTGCATCAATTCTTATTTGTATGGGTAGCTTGCAATGTGGTTTGCAGAGTACATGCCTTTGCCTTGCCTACAATAGTATGGTTCATAATGTGGTAAGCAGAACCTCTCTGGCTAAGTTCATCTATCAGACATTTATACACCTTCATTAGAGTTTTAGATTGCTCCAGCTCCTGTTATCATTTGGTAAAGGGATAGATATAATTATAATTTTGTTAAACAAGGTGCAGTTTTATTATAAATGCTTTCATTGTTATCTGTAATGTACATGTGCGTATACTTGTGCTAGCTTTAGGCATGCTGAGACACGACTATTCTTATATATATATATATATATATTACGGAGATGTACTTGCATAGCAAGTGACCTGATCTGAGATTGTGTGCTGGAATGAAAACAATTGCAGCGTGGAAGAAGCCATATAAAATAACACACAAAAGCCGTCAGATTCACTTCAAGTGAATCTGACGGCTTTTGTGTGTTATTTTAAATGGCTTATAAACACCTTCTTCCACGCTGCAATTGTTTATATATATAGTTGGGGATGGTCATATTTTGCCAATTAAACACATGCACTATACATTTGGTCTTCATTTCAGCTTTATTATATCAGTTTCTTTGTCAAAGTTCTTTCATCACACCTCTTTAGCAACTGTCTATTCCATGTCTCCTCCTGTTTTGCTTATTCCATTTTTTTTTGTGGATATATATATATATATATATACACACACACACATTTTTACACCTTGTCTCATAGTTGTAATAGTTTTTGGCAGTTAACTTTATTAATGCCTCCTGCCTGCCCTGAGTATGTATAGCATGTGCCTAATTCAGACATTTACACACACAGCCATTTTAGACAAACTATAATTCCAGCTTGTGTTTTCATCCTTCTAATCACCCCACTTTTTTTTTTTTTTTTACTTTAAACCTTGTTTAAAAACATCCTAAAATGGTAATACATTGATTCCAGACATGTGGACAAAGGGGGAAAAAGTGAGAAAGAGAAGTGTGGTTTCTGTTTGGTCACATTTACTACCTGGTACTGTTGTGGTTTAACAGTCCATGCTGGAGCAGACTTGTTAAATATCTAGGTTTAAAGGGTTGTATGTACCATGGTGTCTATGTCTGGTTTGACAATCACAGTTAATTAGGTAGATTATTAATTAAAGAATTAGGGATTCAAATCTTGTAATCTGTGCTGCAGTGTCTGTGGCCCCGTTCAGCTGGTTGTAAATAGGTTGGCAGAGAGTGGGTGCGGGTGCTCCTCACTATCACCAGCATATACATAGTGCACACACACACACACACATATATATATATACTACACATTAACATACACAACACACATCTACTGATACACAGTGGGAGCACTAAAAATTGACGAGTACTTCTCTTTAGTTTGCTTCTCTGGTTTGGGCAGGGAGGTGGTAGGGGTGCAGTCTTCAGTGATTTGTCTATTATAAACTCACTACCACTATTACTCCCACCACTGAAAACTCCCCAGCCTTGTGTCATATGCCACATATGGAGCAATGTGTTAATTGTGCATATTGCCCCTGTTCACATGTAAAGCTTTGCTGGTGACCCAAATGGAGTTAGACAGTAACTCTACCCCAGGGAAAGTACATGTTGGTGTTTAAGTTTTATAGTTTAAGCTGCGGAATACAAGTGAATAAAGGGCAACTGACAGAGAAATGTTTACAAAGCTGGGCTACATACTTCCTAATGACAGTTCAAATCTTGTTAGGGTCGACTTTATCTTTTGCTCCTTGCAAACAAGATCAGGGGTTGAAGATATGTGACATAAAACACTTATTTTATATATAAAATCATCCACCATGAGAGAGGTACCTTATGTCAAGTTTTATCTTTGTGTCATTAACAAAGATCTCACTATATAGGCAATGTTAGGCCCTTGGGGGGGGGGGGGGGGGGGGTTAACTGAGTCATTACACCATCATCATCATATCCATTTCAGTCTTCACTCGGTGACTTGCTTCTCCTCATCCCCACGCCTTCCTATATATTATGGTTGATTTTTGTAGTTTTTTTTTTTTCTTATAAAAAAAAAAAGGGGAAAAATTGTTTTAAAAATGACTGGCAAATTTTTCTTTTTTTTTGTGTGTGTAACTCCTTGAAATAAAACCCTTCCATCCTAAATCTCCGACCTCTTCCCCCCCCCCTCCCCCTTCCCCAACTCATGTTTGTTCTTTAATAACTTCATTGAGATGCAGGTTACTTAAACAGTCGAGGACATCTTCAGAGTCGATCTGAAACTCGTATCAGGACTGTTTCATCTATTTGTAATATTATTATTATTATTATTATTATAATAAAAATTAGGATTATCAATTTATCTACCATACAAGGAAATCCAAATGTATTTGAACATGGAAATATTACATCTTCCAAGGGTTTATGATTAAAAAGAGAAAAGAAGAAAAAAAATCAGCATTAATTGTTAATAAATCTGTGTAGAAAAAAAACAATTTGTTTGGCTTGGTTTGGTTTGATAGGTTTGCAACACCACACATCTTTGTCTTGTTTGTGAGGCCTAACAACCTCAGATCTATAGTCCATTTGTTCATTTTTCCCCATTCTAGCATGGATTTGGATGGAGTATTATTTGAAGCAAGATTTTACATCTGGATTCTCTTCTAGAGGCCAACATTTATCTGTTTTTCAAAGGTCATCAAAAGCACAGAAAGATTGATCATCATAATGCTAGCAAAGAATCTCGACATTAACACCACTCAACTGTTGACAACGTGGAACATCAATATCCATGTCTATTTGCATAAGCACACATACATATGTATATATATATATAAAGGGGCGCTGAAAAGTTCTTGGCTTTAAGGGTGTCATGAAAGGCCTGGTTGGAGGCCCAACCTCCTAAGTTCTTTTACAGGGCTTAGAAAAACTGAAGAACCACTGCAATAAGTGTGAATCTGAGAGGGGAATGTGTAGAATGAAATCATAATAGGGTTAAGTTCCAGATATGGTGTAAAATAAGTAAAAACCACAACCTATTTGTGTTCTTAGGGTTACCTAGGTAGCCTGATTAGCAGTGAAGGTGGGTATTCTTAAATGATACTAACCAGAGTATGAACAGGGTGGAAAAAATTGAAGCAGGTATTACTACTAGCATCAAAGGAATTCTTTTTCTGAGAGAAGGGCGATATGTCATATTTGAGAAGACCCCTGAAGCCAAGTGAAATAGTCGTGGCCAAAGCCAGTGTCGCCTAACTGGCATCCATGTCAATGACATGTAAAAAGTTCCCTACAAACGTTGGGCAATATGCCGTACTTGAAAATACCTGTCAAGCCAAGCACCCTTTGAATGTTGGGCCTCACAGGGGCAGTGACAGGTGACCAAGACCTTTGGTGATATACCATACTTGAGAAGATCTGTCAAGCCAAGAGAGATAATAGTCGTGGCCTATGCCAGTGTTACATAACTGGCACCCATGCCGGTGGAACATAAAAAGCACCCACTACACTCTTGGAGTGGTTGGCGTTAGAAAGGGCATCCAGTCATAGAAACCATGCCAAATCAGATTGGAACCTAGCGCACCTCCCCAGCATACTAGTTTAAACTGTCAAACCCATACCAGCATGGAAAACAGATATTAAATGATAATGATTCTTGTGTGAAGTGTTGTATTGATGGGCAGCAAAACAGGCATTGAATGAGGAGGCTTGAAGGTATGCATGTTTAGCTGAATATTATTGTGCATAAACAAAGAAATATGAGCATTGGCCATGACTACGATTTCACTTGGCTTCAGGGGGGTCTTCTCAAGCATGACATATCGCCCTTCACTCAGAAAAAGAATTCCTTTGATGCTAGTAGTAATACCTGTCAATTTTGAAATATGACAAAATTGGGTCTAAGAGAAATCAGATGTAATGTGTAAAAAAGGAAAAGATTGCCCTGGTATGGACATGTAATGTGTATGGAGGATGACAAAAGATTGAAAACAAAGATAGCAAGCAATCAAAGTGAAAGGAATCTGCAGAAGGGAAAGAGGTGGCGAAACGGATCTCAGGAGACTTAAACACAAAGGAGATGACAAGGAAGTGGCAAGATGCTGCACTGAAGAAAACCCATCCAACAATAGGAAGATAAAATGTAAAATGAGCTTTCACAGATGTTAAAACTGATAAACTGGTGCTTTTGAACAGAAATACTTGTCCTTTTGATCTACAGTCAAATGTAGAAATACATCGTCATTAGAAACAAAAGTTTAAGAAAAATAAACAAATAAGACAAACAGGAGACAAGAATACAGTTTCGTCTGCAGTCAAAAGATACTGTTTTATTAAGCAGTCTGCTTTAAACTGTGGGGTGTTTTCTGGAAATCCACAGAATTACAGACAACTCGGCTTCATATTTATCAGTGTAGTATCACTTCATCAGTTTCTACCCGAGATCCACTTTGAAGAATCTTTGTGGTAGAGACATCACAACGCCAGTGTAGATGCCATAGCAGAAAACAGAATGTGTGTGGGCAAGGAATAGAGTTTGATGATGATAATAATAATAAAGTGTTTTTAATTAGGCATAAAGCCTTCTACTGATAGAGGAAGGAGAGGAAGAATTTTGGAATAGCTGTACCTTGAAGTCCCTATAAGTCGTGGCAATGAAAAAGGGTTGGGGTGGGGTGGGGGTTGTCCCCGTATTCCTATTTCGTAAAACAGAAATTACGATTCTGTAAAAAAAAAAAAAATAATTCCTCTCAAAATTTTCAATTTTTTTTCCTTTTTTCGTAAATTACAAATTCCACCCCTCCCACACACATTTCTGTACTCTTCTCATTCCCTGCCGAGATATGGGACTTCGAGGGTCAGCTGTTCCAAAACTCCATCGAAAGGGAGTTACGGTCTGGATCCTGAAGTATTCGATTTACAATCAATATACTACCGAAATTCGACACCCACCACAAAATCCAAAAACTTTTTCGACAATAAAAACATACAATATTTTCTTCAAATCTTTTGAAATTACTAAGTTTTTTTGTTTTTACTTCAACCAAGGAATAATTAGAGTCATTAATGACCATTTTGGTTTTTGTGGGTGGGGTGGCACGTTTCCTAAATGCTACTTTTGTCAGCAAAAATACTAGTATGAAGAACCTTTAAAAATTTTTACTAACTGAAAAATTATTATAGCTTCTTACTGTCACACACGTGCGTGCATATATATATATATATATATATATATATATATATATATATATCCACACACACAAAAGCATGATTTTTCGTGGTGAGTGGCAAATTAGAACAATGAACAAGTTAAAACTGCCAAAAACAACTGTAATTTCTGTTAAAAACAAATATAAAGGTGGGGAGAAGTAGAGAACATTTTTGTTTCCAGGACCATTCAGCAGAAATTTCAGAAATACAAACAGAATCCAACTCTAGACAACTAAATTCAAAAAAGTCAACAAGAATACACACATGAATCATTTATAAAATATATAGATTTGACGAACAATTCTTGTGGACTGTCAAGGTCAGATAAAGATTCACATTAAATCTCTGTCTAGACGTGACTGGGTGGTTTGTTAAAGAGGAAACATTTAGACTGCATGTAGTTGTCTAAATTTGGAGACTATCCAAAATAAATTCAAATTAAAATAGAGAAATTCAGAATAGACAGACATCCTGTTAGCGACTAAGGCAATTGGAAGAGGGGAGAGGAAAGAAATTACCAAGAGATCCAACTTTGGAATAAAGGTCTCCGTGGTATTAAAAAAAAAAAAAAAAAGGAAAGTTTTCAAAATCGCAGTCTCTGATGTATTCTAGTCTTATTTAACCGGTTTCATATTCCATAATCCATCATTTAGATAATGTAAATTCTCAAGACCAATACCTTTATTTTTCTGAAGAATCTCTTCGGTAGACATTTTCGTGAGTCCAATAGCCAGGGCATTTTGTTTACCCTCAGCCATAACCACCACAATTGCGCTGTTACCAACTTTGGTCATCTTCGCACCCGGCGATGTTAATCCAGGACACATGATGTTGGCACCGCTCAACACAAAACGAATAGCTCCCTTGTCCACCTGCATAGGGGGTAGAATAAATGGGTATTTGTGGATGAGTTTCAGTGTCGGAATATAGGGTCCTTCACGTTGTTTGAAGAAGAGGATTTCTCCGTTTTGTGCTGCCAACAATTCAATATGTTCGTGACACTTCACAACTTTGAGAGCATCTTTTTTCGGAAGTATTTGATTGAGCACAGATTCAATGTAAGGATATTGTTCCTGAACACTCTGCCTAATAGTCCTTTGTACTGAAGACTTGGCATTGTTCACGCTAGACACCATTTCCTTGTCGGAGAACTTTTTAAACATCTTTTTTGTTTTTCAATAACCTAAGCTGTTAACTTCAAGTCGGCACGCTTGATGGTCCACTTCCGGAAGCGGATGTCGGTTTCGTACCGTACATAGTCCGCAACAAATACCCAACAACAACGTATATGTGTGTGTGTGTGTGTGCAGTATCATATATAGTACCTCACACATACAGTCTCGCAGCAACCGGCATTTATCGTAGAATTTCAAAAGTTCTCCCCGATATTTTTAAAATATCGCCAATATTTTAAAATGTCTTCAATTATTTTGTTTTTACACAAACCTGAAACTTGAGGTTTATCAAGTGGAAGGAAGTTGCTTAGCAACGTGATGTTGATTGGTTTCAACTGACATTTAATTCGTGATCTCAAACACACTTTTAGTGAAAGTCTGGCCTAAAAATGCACAAATTGGTCTTTCGGAGTCTAATTTCTTCCCTAGGTTGAATACATATGAATGAGAGTCCTTGTATTTATCTGAAAACACTTTTTGCGATGAGCAAACAAGACAGCCTCTATGTGATCACTCAAACTGTTAAAAATAGCAGCAGAATCTCTCATATCACACCCTCCTATCTTAAAATTGGAATAACATATTAGATATTGTAGTCCTATGTGTGTACGTACGACAATCTTTGACTTCAAGTACACTTAGCCCCATATCAAAGGTTTTTTTGTTTTGTTTTTTTACTACAGTGACTAGTTTTGGCAATTTTTATTGTCTTGTTTCAAATGCTCATTCAGATTAAGTTGTATGTGTTAAATTGATTTTTATTAATTTATTTTTAATTTGACAATTTCTTCGTCAAATACAAAAAACAAATAGTAGCATGCAATTCTAGAAAAGTAGTGAATTTGGTAATGAGTTGGATATTTGAGCTAGTGAATGATTCACTAAGTGGCAACCTCCCCTTTTTTTTATTAATGAGATGACAAAATAGATTTTGTATCTATATAATTCATCTTAATTCACCATGATGTTTAACAAGTTAAAAAAATTGGAAACTATTTTAATTTTATTTTTTAACCTTTTAGCTTTCAGATTACTCTGTCAAATGGAATGCTTATTTATTCACATTGATTTGAATTAGTTAGGCATTTATCTCATAGCTTTGAGATTTCAACAATGTGATTGTTTATTTTTGGAATGATATTATAGGGTAAGTGTGGGGACTGGATCTGACCAGTTTGAAGATCAAACAAGTAGATTATTTTGGTCGGATATGGCCAGTTTAAATGCTAAAATGTTAAAAAAAATTGTCAGCCCTGCTCATATAAGAGTTTATATAGTTTATAGTTTAGGGTGGTGTCTAATCTTTATAGTTTAGGGTGGTGTCTAATCATAAATTCTTCATTGGTAACTCACAATATCTGTTAGTTTGCCATAATGGATGACCGGGGTAGTAGTATTGTTATAAAACTGTTGGATGACACTGACTATTTTCAGTGGATAGAAGGAACAAAACTCTCATCAATCAAGAAATTCTGAAAAGGGGGCCGGATTGATTACATCTAAGGAGATCCCCAAATGGCATTGCAAGACAAATGTTAGACTAGCAACCTGAAGGAAAGAGGACCTGGAAAGGATGTGGAGAGGATAAGGTGAAAGCAATCTCTTACTTGTTTCAGTCATTAGACTGCAGCCAGACTGGGGCACTGCCTTGGAATAGTTTAGTTGAATGAATCGACCCCAATACTTATTCTTTCAGTCTCTTTTGTCAAACTGCTGAGTTACAGGGATGTAAATACACCAACACCAGTTGTCAGGCAGTGGTGGTGGGAAACACAGACACAAAGACACCCCCACATAGATGTGTGTGTATATATATATGTCCAACCCATGCCAGCATGGAAGGTGATGTTAAAGTCAAAATAAACCTTCCCTACAAGAAAAGAATAGACATTTCATCAGACATGACCAGTCAAAAATGTAAAGCTCGAATTCTTTTGTATTGAAGGCTTAAATGAAAGCATCCAGTCAGCAAGTCACAAAATGCTTGGCTGCAGTAAAAACTGAGACAGGGAAAGCTGCTCGTGCAGAGATAATACCACATGCCTACTAAATAGATAATGTAACAGAGGTTGTTCTGTATAAAGTGGAGGTAGTGTTGCAGGGCATCAGATAAACATTTTCAATATAGCAAAATGGTGTAACAGAAAGCACTTTTAAAGTAAGACCAAACACTCACAAGTCATTTTTTTTTCAGATCCAAGAAAGAGATAGTGTCACAACATTAGTAAAGAACATAGTTGTTGAAGGAAAAATCTGTGTTATATAAAGTCAACTAGGGATTGTTGGGAAAATGCAGACCATATTTCGACAGTAGCAGGAGGTGCAGACTCTGTCTATTGGAGAAAAGAATTATCTAGTATTTGATTCAACCGGGGACCTTCCTGAACACAAAAGATGAAATTTTTTCAGCCTGACTACATTTTGACTAATTTAGGGAGGATGACTATTTACCTCTTTTCGAGTTTTTTCATTCTTGCTTCTATCCAACCTCACTGTAACTTTATATACCTTTCCACCTTCCCTTACATCCCTTTCCCCCCCTTTCTCTCTACCTCTGTCTCTACTTTAACTTCCCATCTCTCTCTTCTCATTCTCTCATTATTTTCCCACATTGCTCATTATTATAAAGAATATTTCCCCCCACCCACCCATCACATTTATACATAGATATACTCCTTTGTAAACTGGCTGCTTATCCCACACCAACACATCTTCCTCCTCATTTCTTTCTCACTTCTCTCTCTCTCTCTCACACACACACATTATCTACCTTCACTACTTGTCCTGCTTCATATACACACAAGTGACAGGGAAGACGTTGCTGTTAGCCCGCCCCCGACTCACAGTCTGTAGTTTTCATTTCACATGCGAATCGAAGGGGCATAACTCTGCAAGGACTAAACGTGGCATTGCAATATTAACTAAAGATTTTTTCGGAATTTTTTATTTTTTATGTTCCAGTTTTCACCGCAACAAAAGACACTGAAACTTGACGAGATATTTACTTTTGAACTTTCAGGGCAAAAGAATCCAATCTACACATTTCTGACTTGACGTGTCTGATATTTCATTATTGCTTCTTTGTAGGAGAGCTTACTTTTTTGAACGAAATAGTCCAATAACTTTTCAGTGTATATAAGAACTAATTTACTATGTATGTATGCATGCATGCATGTAGGTAGGTAGGTACATATACACACACACGCAGACATATATATGCATATATATCTATATATATATATATATATATT
Organism: Octopus bimaculoides; assembly: GCF_046866305.1. Taxonomy (NCBI): domain Eukaryota; kingdom Metazoa; phylum Mollusca; class Cephalopoda; order Octopoda; family Octopodidae; genus Octopus; species Octopus bimaculoides. The sequence goes on from NC_142946.1 coordinate 54,504,921, forward strand.
TATATATCATCATATATATATATATATATATATATATATATATATATGTATAAAGTTGCTTAGAGGATATGTTAACCTCATAAAGGGATGGCTACATCCAAAGACACACTGGTTCCTATACCTAGTAATTTTGGGGAAATGAAATTTCCTTAAACCAAAAGGTATATATTAAGTATATAATTCATGTTCAGTTAATTGAAGGAAAGAAAATAGAGAGTTGAAAGTTAATAATTATTTATTATTAAAAAATTTACTTCTTACAGCCGTTTCCATTAGTGCCCAATAGGTAAATTACAAATTCATGCTTTAAATTTGTATTTATATGTTATGAGCATAATTTCATCAGAGAAAATGATATACATTGATATTACACTTTGACTTATCTGTTCATGCAAGCGGATTAAATGTTTATGCTTGTAACATCATCATCATCATCATCATCGTTTAACGTCCGCTTTCCATGCTAGCATGGGTTGGACGATTTGACTGAGGACTGGTGAAACCGGATGGCAACACCAGGCTCCAGTCTAATTTGGCAGAGTTTCTACTGCTGGATGCCCTTCCTAACACCAACCACTCAGAGAGTGTGTAGTGGGTGCTTTTACGTGTCACCCGCACGAAAACGGCCACGCTCGAAATGGTGTCTTTTATGTGCCACCCACACAAGCCAGTCCAGGGGCACTGGCAACGATCTCGCTCGAAAATCCTACGGGAGCCAGTAAGGCGGTACTGGCAACGGCCACGCTCAAAATGGTGCATCTCATGTGCCACCCGCACAAGAACCAGTCCAGGGGCACTGGCAACGATCTTACTTGGCTTGCCGGGTCTTCTCACGCACAGCACATTTCCAAAGGTCTCGGTCAGTAGTCATCGCCTCGGTGAGGCCCAATGTACGAAGGTCTTGCCTCACCACCTCAGCCGAGGTCTTCCTGGGCCTACCTCTTCCACGGGTTCCCTCAACTGTTAGGGTGTGGCACTTTTTCACGCAGCTATCCTCATCCATTCTCACCACATGTCCATACCAGCGCAATCGTCTCTCTTGCACGCCACAACTGATGCTTCTAATGTTCAGCTTTTCTCTCAAGATACTTACACTCTGACGGGTATTCACATTGACATTACACATCCAACGGAGCATACTGGCTTCATTCCTTGCGAGCTTACGTATGTCCTCAGCAGTTACAGCCCATGTTTCACTGCCATGTAGCATGGCTGTTCGTACGCATGCGTCATACAGTCTGCCTTTTACTCTGAGTGAGAGTCCCTTTGTCGCCAGCAGGGGTAAGAGCTCTCTAAACTTTGCCCAGGCTATTCTTATTCTAACATATAAATGCAAATTTAAAGCATAAATTTGTGATTTACCTATGGAGCACTAATGGAAACTGTTGTAAGAAGTAAAGATTACCAATTTTTTTTAATAATAGATAATTATTAACTTTTAATTCTCCATTTTCTGTCTATCAATTAACTGAACATGAATTATATATATAATTTTAGAAAATTAATCTGGGAACTTTGAGAGAAAGTTCAAACAAACCTTATATATCAATCTCATGAATCTGGAAGGGCCTGAAAAGGTCCTGGGCATAGCTCTTTCTCCAGACAGCTGGACGTTACAAAAATTCCTATAACCTATGAAGACAGGAGAAATGATCATTCTAGAAATTTTTAATAAAACTTAACCAATAATAGGCACAGGCATAGCTGTATGATGAGAAGCTTATTCCCAACCATATGGTTCGGGACTCAGTTCCACTGTGTGATACCTTGGGACTTCAACTATAGCCTCAAGCTGATCAAAGCCTTGTGAGTGGATTTGGTAGGTGGAAACTGAAAGAAGCCCACTGTATATATGTGTGTGTGTGTGTGTGTCTATGGGTCTGTGTTTGTCCCCACAACACTGCTTGACAACTGGTGTTGGTGTGTTTACATCCCTCTAACATAGTCAGGATTTTTGAAAAACAAGGGGGAATTCATGGCGTGAACAAATTAAACACGCTACCCAGCAGTGGCTAAAATGTGAACCGATCAAGTTTGTGTATAAATTTTCTTTTTATATGTTTGTTTCCTTTAGCACAATATTTAAACAACAGCTAAAAGTTTTCTGAAGCAGCACCCCAACTACATACAAAAGTATGTATGATCATGGGATTGCACTTAAAAAGTTCCCCTCCAAGGCATAAGTCAAGGTAAGTTTATTTGTAGAAGACCAGCAGTCACCAGCGCATACCAGCCTCCCGTCTCCATGCCACCAGTGTTGTTCAAGAGAAAGGCAAAGGCTGATGCAGCTTGGCACCAGTGATGTCACAACTCATTTCTACAGCTGAGTAAAGTAGAGCAATGTGAAATAAAATGTCTTGCTGAAGAAGACAACACACAGCCCAGTCTGGGAATCAAACTCAGTACCTCATAATTGTGAGCCTGACACTAACCACTGAGCCAAGCGCCTTACCTGTTTTACATACATACATACAGGCATACATCCATAATCCATACATGCATATATATATATATATATATATATATATATATATATATATGGGTTTGACTGTGTAAATATATATATATATATATATATATATATATATGTATACATATATACATAGGCTTGGAAGAACGGTGGTAGCAGGGAATTGTACCAATCTGCCAGAAGGGAAGCTAGGCGACAGGTTTATTTAGCCAGAGGGGAAGCAGATAAGAAAAGATTTGCCAATGTTCTGCGCCGTGAGGACCAAAGACTCAAGGTATTTCGTGTTGCAAGACAGTGTAGGAGATAGAATAGTAATGTTGTAGGAGAGAAATGTGTTCGCATGGATGATGGTACGCTTGCACTAAATGAGGCTGCAAAGAAAGAGGTCTGGAGATGCCACTACGATAGATTGCTTAATAAAGAGAATGAATGGGAGAAAGAGAGCCTGCCGTATGTCGACCCAACAGAGGGACCAGCTATCCGAGTTGACAGTACCAGGGTAGATAAAGCAATTAAGAGTATGAAGACAGGGAAAGCCCCCGGCCCATCAGGAATCACTGCAGAGATGCTCAAAATATCTGGCAGTGTTGGCTACAGCCTAGTCACCCATATTACGAACCAGGTGATACACGAAGGAGTCATACCCAATGACTGGTGTAGCAGCACCATAGTAAACTGCTACAAAGGTAAAGGTGACGCTTTAGACACTAATAATTACAGAGGCATCAAGCTGTTAGATCAGGTTATGAAAGTTACGGAGAGGGTCATAGCCCAACTAATTAGGGAGCAAATCAATTTAGATGAGATGCAGTTTGGGTTCGTGCCAGGTAAAAGCACCACTGATGCCATATTTCTAGTGAGACAGCTGCAGGAGAAATATCTAGCCAAGGATAAACCTCTGTACCTGGCCTTCGTTGACATGGAGAAAGCCTTTGACAGGGTCCCCCGATCCCTTATCTGGTGGTCAATGAGGAAACTTGGGATAGAAGAATGGTTAGTGAGAGCTGTGCGAGCCATGTACAGAGATGCTGTCAGTAAGGTGAAGGTTGGAAATGAGTACAGTAATGAATTCCTGGTAGAGGTAGGGGTCCACCAAGGTTCCGTCCTCAGCCCCCTCCTATTTATCATAGTCCTCCAGGCGATCACAGAGGAATTCAAGACAGGTTGCCCCTGGGAGCTCCTCTATGCTGATGACCTTACACTAATTGCGCAGTCACTATCAGAACTAGAGGAGAAGTTTAAGGTGTGGAAGCAAGGACTAGAATCGAAGGGCCTTAGAGTCAACCTAGCAAAAACCAAAATCCTAATAAGTAGGAAGGTAGATAAAACACAAACCCCTTCAGGTAGATGGCCCTGCTCAGTATGCAGTAAAGGAGTAGGTAGTAACTCTATAAGATGTACCCGGTGCAAGCTATGGACACATAAGAGGTGCAGCAATATCAAAGGCAGATTAACTACAAAGTTAGTTTTTGTATGTGGCAGATGTTCAGGTGCAATAAACACTGTAAACAAACAGGAAACAACTTCTATCTCATTCCAGGGAGAAAAACTAGAGGTAGTTGATAGCTTCCGCTATCTGGGTGACCAAGTTAGTAGTGGGGGTGGGTGCGCTGAAAGTGTAACTGCTAGAATAAGAATAGCCTGGGCCAAGTTTAGAGAGCTCTTACCTCTGCTGGCGACAAAGGGACTCTCACTCAGAGTAAAAGGCAGACTGTATGACGCATGTGTACGAACAGCCATGCTACATGGCAGTGAAACATGGGCTGTGACTGCTGAGGACATGCGTAAGCTCGCAAGGAATGAAGCCAGTATGCTCCGCTGGATGTGTAATGTAAATGTGCATACCCGTCAGAGTGTAAGTATCTTGAGAGAAAAGCTGAACATAAGAAGCGTCAGTAGTGGTGTGCAAGAGAGACGATTGCGCTGGTTTGGACATGTGGTGAGAATGAATGAGGATAGTTGCGTGAAAAAGTGCCACTCCCTAACAGTTGAGGGAACCCATGGAAGAGGTAGGCCCAGGAAGACCTGGGCTGAGGTGGTGAGGCAAGACCTTCGAACATTGGGCCTCACCGAGGCGATGACTACTGACCGAGACCTTTGGAAATGTGCTGTGCGTGAGAAGACCCGGCAAGCCAAGTGAGATCGTTGCCAGTGCCCCTGGACTGGCTCTTGTGTGGGTGGCACATAAGATGTACCATCCTGAGCGTGACCGTTGCCAGTACCGCCTGACTGGCCTTGTAGGGTTTTCGAGCGAGATCGTTGCCAGTGCCCCTGGACTGGCTTGTGCGGGTGGCACATAAAAGACACCATTTCGAGCGTGGCCGTTTTCGTGCGGGTGACACGTAAAAGCACTACACTCTCTGAGTGGTTAGCGTTAGGAAGGGCATCCAGCTGTAGAAACTCTGCCAAATTAGATTGGAGCCTGGTGTAGCCATCCGGTTGCACCAGTCCTCAGTCAAATCGTCCAACCCATGCTAGCATGGAAAGCGGACGTGAAACGATGATGATGATGATGATATATATTTACACAGTCGAACCCAGGTTTACGAATATAATTAATTCCTGAAGACCATTTGTCACCTGAAATGTTCATAAACCAAAACTATTTTTCCCATAGGAAATTCAAGTGAAGGCATGGCGGGTTTGAGCAGTGGTATTGTTTATTCACCATTACATATGTTTTGTTTGCTAATAGGAGCTACAAAATTGTTCCTGTAGTAGAAATCATGTAAGATATTTCCTATTAGAAATTCTTCAAACAAAGAGAATCACTATTATGTGATTCTCTGTCTGAATAATTTCTAATGAGATATCTAACTAAATGATATGTAACTGAGTAAGTATACACGCTACACAGCAGCCTTCTAAAGTTTTGAATACCACTAGTGACACTCTTTTCCCCACCACACCAGTGGTAATCCATATGTTGGAAACTGCTGCAATAGAGCATAGCTACAGAGTGTGATTGTTATGGCTAAAAAGCCTGAGTCACACAAGGCTGAATCAACAAGATACCAAACAAACAAAATCAAATTGTCAGTAGTTCATATTATGTCATTGGCACTGTACTATATCCATCCCTGGGCCAAACTATTGTATCTGATTGACCCAGTCTACATAGCTGTACATGGATGCCGCAGCTTGAATGCTTCACCATTCACTGGTAACTAGAGAAGCAGTGGTAACTAGAGAAGAACTAAGGTGTGGTTGTATTTAACTCTTTGTCAGTCCTGATCAAGAAAATCTACAATCAAAAAGGTGTTCCAGCTATAAGCACGACATCTTAATATTCAGGCAGTATCTAATGTGTCCTTCCATTTTTTAAGACAAATGTAATTTGAGGAGTATTTGTCTGTTATTTCTAGCGTGTCGTGTGACCAATAAGAAGCTGTGGCTTGTTTATATATAATATCAGTTTGATAGCTTCTATTGTTTTACTTGCTTCAGTCATTGGACTGTGGCCATGCTGGGACACTGCTCTGAAGGATCTAGTTGAACAAAGCCACAAGATTAGGAACACTCAGCTGAAAAGGGATACAGGGGACAGGCCTGTATGCAAGGACAATCATGATTTCAATTAGCTCGATGCGTAGGTGCAGGTGTAGCAAAAAGTTCATTTTTCCAGTCACATGGTGCCAGGTTCAGTTCTACAGCATGGCACCTTGGGCAAGTCTTCCACTAAAGCCTCAGGCCAACCAAAGCCTTGTAAATGGATTTGGTAGATGGAATCTGAAAGAAGCCTATCATATATATATGCATATATATATGCATATATATATGTGTATGTGCGTGTGTATGTATGTGTGTGTGTGTGTGTCTTTGCTTCTGTTTGTCCCCCACCATTGCTTGACAATTGGTGTTGGTGTGTTTACATCCTTGTAACTTAGCAGTTCGTCAAAAAGGACTGATAGAATAGGTACCAGTCTTAAAATTATTAGTACTGGGGTCAATTTATTTGACTAAAATTTCTTCTAGGCTGTGCCCCAGCATGGCCGCATTCTAATGACTGAAACAAGTAAAAGATAACATAATGTAATGGTATGTCTACATAAAGTGATGGTTATGGCTACACATAATGACAGCACGGTTATGTAACCATACCATTACATTATATAACTATGCCATTATGTACTGCAACTATACCATCACATACTGCAGCCACAACTACATTATGTAATCATTCATGTGATGGTAACACTACAATACAGTGATGGTATGATTACTTAATAAGATAGTGTTAACTAAACTACATTGCCTGAGTGAACAGTTAAACTCGGGACGTGACTTGCAGGTGCAGAGATTAAGTGGTGACTGGTATTTCCTTCCATAAGAGAATCAATAGGAATAGTGAGGAATGGTGAGAACTGGTTAAAAAAAAGATGGCCAATATCATCAGTATGTAAACCTCAGTAGCTGAAACCCCACAACTGTAGCACCGGATATTTATTTTTATTTCTAAGCTAGGATTAAGTTTCGTTTTGTAGCTCTACCCCCGACAAGAAGGAAGGAGAGACAGAGAGAGAGACTTCATTGAAATTCCTCTCGTTTGTATTTCAACATGTTTTTCTGCTGTAAAGTCTGTGATAAACAAGAGTACAACTGAGTCTATGTGTAACTAAGTAAGTGGACCCTTGTCGTCCCCTCTTACTTTTAGTCAGGCAGGCATCCGGCCTTGGGCCTATAGTTTAACTGAGACTTTTAAGCAAGGGAACGGCAGCTAGAATAACAGGAGAGGGTTAGAGAGGTCTTCTGTATCGGTTTGCTGTTTTGTGACACAATTGTTGGGCTGGTTGTTCGATGTCTGACTGGTTGGCTGGTCGACGGCGGAAAAAAGAAAACAGACTATATAGGCAAAGGAAGCCAGTAGTCTAAATTAAAAATAACAAGATATCTGAAGCGAGAGAGAAGATAGAGTGAAAGATATAGAAAAGGAAGGAGGTATAGATAGACAAATAGATTGTGAGTGTGAGAAAGAAAGAGGTGAGAGAGACAGAGAGAGAAGGATAGATTGAAACAGGAAAGAACGGGAGAAAGGGTGCAATAAACAGACTATGGAGAAGTTTGTTAACAGTCTGGACGCTTCCAAATCGTCGAATAAAACATCTCTGTCTATTGATCAACAACTGATACAGGATAGATTGGAAAATAAAACAGCAGACGATGTTGTGGCTTATTACCATGAAAACCTCTGTCGGGAAGAAGCAGAGACTTTATTACTTAGTGAGTATACACGTTTTACACATTTATGTTTATACACACAAATAACAGATGACTATATATATATAAGCATAATATATACACACTTATACCCTTCACATATGTGTATATACGCAGATGTTTATACAGTTTCATAAATACATATATTCTTTCTCTCTCTCATACATACATACATACATATTCTTTAAAATCATATATACTATATGTGTGTGTATACACACACACATATATATATATACACGCACACACACACAAAGCAAGATTACCGCCTCTACGCAGGTTAACGACTTTAATTCTCCGTAGTTTACCAAAGTTTGGATGTATTTGTGTGTGTATGTGCGCGCGTGCATGTATGTATGTGTGCATTTGTACACACACACGCCCATGTTAACAACGAAATGAAGACTTCACTTCCCTGTTGAGACTCTTTATGACATATCTACCATCAATTTCATTGGAACCGCCGACCCCTTTTTCGTTGCCTCTCCCTCTTTCCAGTTCTCGCTTAAGGACGTGTCTACTATTACTGACTCCACCGACCCCAGATAAAAAGGCAATTCGAAACCCTCACCGTCTATCTGTGAACCACGAGAAAGAATTTGTTAATAATAGGAAGTATAAATAACTTTGGGATTGTTGTCAATCTGGGACAGTTTTAGATCTCAGCGAAAACGTTTTGTCCCCGTGATGTGTGAAACCAGATAGTTCATTTTTTAACTCAAATATGAATATTTTAATATAACACACACACACGAACGTATATATATATATATTATATATATATATGTGTGTGTGTGTTTAGATAGAGAGAGTGAAAGAGTTGCATAATCATGAGCGAATCACAAAAACCCGGAATAGCATCACATAAATACTGCTTCAGTATTCAGTGGAGAGGAGGTGGGGGGGGGCCTTAGTAACTGGGGCAAAATGAGTAATTTCTGATTTCTTGTTATTTTCTACCTGTTTGAAATCATTACATTGCAAGTATTGCATCATCATTTTGTAGCTATCGCATCTTTAAGAGTAAAAATTGGTCAGCATAGGTGTTGTTGAAGTTGAGAGTTTGAAACATAGTCAGGTGACAGGTGCTTTGTTTTCAAGAAAATTTTCCTCAACTTTAACCTGATTGAGCATGCTAATAAAATATCTAGATAATTTTAGTGTTTAACAATCAATATTCTTTTCTCTGTTAGATTCCAAGTCCATTTTTCCAATACCAATGTCAATTTGATAATTTTCAATTTTCCAAAAAAATGATTTCTAAAATGGGGCAAAATAAGTAATGATTAATTTCAATAATTTCTTTTATTTAACTGCATAATGTGTAAATATATCACAAAGTGGACACTCCAGCAGATCGTGAAGAAGCTATCGAGAATATTTTTTTTATATTTAGTCAAGTTTCATTAATTTCATATCATGTGCTATTTTTCCATGAGCCTCTTTCTTTTAACCTAAATATTTAAAATTTTTGTTGCATTTCTGATCTTTATGTCTCAGGATGGATATTGATGTACATGAGGTTTTTTTTTTCAAATGTAATTCTGGAGAATTGAAGAGGCAAATTTACCTCGCATGCATGTGTGTGTGTGTGTGTCACTGTTTTAATTGACCCCAGTACATTTTTTTTTAAGCCTGGTACTTATTCTATCAATCTCTTTTGCCAAACTGCTAGATTATGGCGATACAAACATACCAAAACTGGTTGTCAAGCAGTGGTGGGGGCCAAACAGACACAAAGACAAAGACAGATATACACACACACACACACACACACACATGATAGGCTTCATTCAGTCTCCGTCTACCAGATCCACACACAAGGCTTTGGTCGGCCCAAGGCTATAGTAGAAAACACTTGCCCAAGGTGCTACACAGTGGGATTGAACCAGGAACCATGTGGTTGGGAAGCAAGTTTCTTACCACACAGCCATGCTTATGCCTATATGAATATATGTGTATATATCTATCTATCTATCTATATATATATATATATATATATATATATATATATATAGATAGATACCTGTAATGCTCTTGGTTTGGCAAAATATACCAGTTCTGACTCACTGATTGTATTTATTACTCTGTGTCCCATCAGAGACAACGCTTTGTGTCCTTACTATACCTGTTTCTCACATTATTAATCTTTTACAGTGATCTTTCTGATTTTGTTTCTAAATTTCTTATTTAGTCTGGGACATCCCTGTCCTTATTCACACACACATGCACGAGCACACACACACACACACACACACACACATGCACGAGCACACACATGCGCGAGCACACACATGCACGAGCACATACATGCACAAGCACACACACACACATGCACGAGCACACACACACACACACACATGCGCGTGCGGCCTGATGAGATCAATTCTGTTTATGTCCAGACTGAGCTTCTGTAGGTTAACAACTGTAGAGACACATTTTTTTTTTTTTTTTACTTGCAAACATCAACCAATACAAGTTGAAGTTGAATGAACTCACAGAAACACCCTTGATTGTATCCTTTGAAAAGCAACATAACTGATTACTGTTGATTGAGAGAGACTGGCATTTATAACTTGTGGCAGAGGAGAGAGTTTAAATTCTAAATGGCTTAACCATTTAGCATTTAAACCAGCTATATCTGGCCCCAAATTTTCTACTTCTTTAATGTTCAAACTGGCCAGATCTAGCTTCTCATGCCTATCCAACAATGCCATTCTAAAAACAAACAATCACATCATTGAAATCTCAAAGCTACAAGATAATGCATGATTAATTTAAATCCACGTGAATGAATATGTATTACATTTGACAGAGTAATCTGAATACTAAAGGGTTAAAGGATAAAAGATATATATATATATATATCTCTTATCGTTTCAGTCATTTACTCGATTCAGTTATTGAGTGGGTTTTTGAAGATAATTTATAGTAGAGGAAGAATGGTAGTGATTAGGAGAGGTCATAAAAGACTATTAAAGAAAAAAGGAGATAAAAGATAAATGAATCAGCCATAGGGTGAAGGAAAATAAAAAGATAAGATAATAAAAAGATAATAATAATAAGGTAATAAAAAGATAATAAAAAATAACAATGCAAAAGAAAATACAATGAAATACAATAATACAATAAAAATATACCAGTCAATTCAGAGCAGGGTCAGGGTATAGGAATCCCTATCTAATGGTTCAAAGAAACCCAGAAAACTTAGGGGTATACAGTGGTTAATGGCTGGGAAGATACTGGATATAGTAGGTAGAACCTATTACCCACAACTATTGTTTTGACTTGCTTCACCTGGGAAGCTATACTAGGTTCCAGTCTGGTATGGCATGGTTTCTACAGCTGGATGCCCTTTCTAATGCCAACCACTCCAAGAATGTAGTGGGTGCCATTGACATGACACCAGCATTGGCCACATGCTTGAATGGTGCTTTTTACATGCCACCAGCACAGGTTCAGTCAACCAGGTGTCAGGCACCAGCCACAGCTATGATTTCACTTGGCTTGACAGGTCTTCTCAAGCACAGCATATCACCCAACGTTTGAGGGGTGATTTTTATGTGCCAATTACATGACGCTGGCATCGACCATGACTACAAGCTCACTTGGCTTGATAGGTCTCTTCAAGCACAACATATCACCAAAGGTCTCAGTCACATGTCATTACTTCCATGAGGCCCAGCATTTGAAGATCATGCTTCACCACCTCATCCCATGTCTTTCTGGGGTTATCTCTTCCACAAGTTCCTTCCACCTTTAGAGTGTGACACTTCTTCATACAGCTGTCCTCGTCCATAGGCATCACATGACTGTACCAGTGCAATCATCTCTCTTGCACACCATATCTGATGCCTCTTATACCCGGCTTTTCTCTCAAGGCACTTACACTCTGTCGTACATGCCCACTGACATTACACTTCCAACAGAGCATACTGGCTTCATTTCTTACAAGCCTACGCATGTCCTTGGTGCTCACAGCCCATGTTTCACTGTTGTGTAGCATGGCTGTTCACACACAAGCATCATACAACCTGCCTTTCACTCTGAGAGAGAGGCTCTTTGTTACCAGCAGAGGTAGGAGCTCTCTGAACTTTGCCCAGACTATTCTTATTGTAACAGTTACTCTCTTGATGCATCCCCATCCCCACTACTAACTTGGTCACCTACGTAACAGAAACTATCGACAACTTCTAGTTTTCTCCCCTGGCATTTTCTCTACATTTTTAGTGTTAATTTTACCTGTGCACCTACCACACAAAAAACTATTTTCCCTGTTAACCTTCCTCTGATATTGCTGCACCTCTTATGTGTCCATAGCTTACACCAGGTACATTTTACGGAGTTTTTACCTATGCCTTTTCTACAGATCAAGCAAGACCATCTACCTGAAGGGATTTGTGATGTGTCTGCTCTCCTACTTTCTAAGATTTGGGGTTTTGTTAGATTAACTCTGAGGCCCTTTCATTCTGAGCCTTCCTTCCATGTCTTCCATATGTGTGTGTGTGTGTGTGTGTGTATTGTTGAAATTTACAGAAAAACAAAAGACGAAGACAGGTGTATGAACACACACACACACACACACACACACACACACATATATATATATATATATATAGACAGTTAGATATCATCATTATTATGATTATCATCATTATATGTGTGTGTGCGTGTGTGTATGAGTGTGCATCTGTGTTCACTTAAAATCCTAAGTTGCATTACGTTCTTTAATCACCTTTGTTCCTGTTTTATCTAGCTTAGGACTCCATCATGCCATGTTGATATATGTAGCACAATACTGTACTGCCAGAGAAAAATGTTGTTTGTTATTTTAGCTTCCATAGTATCTGACATTCTACATGAGATTAAAAGTTAGCTACCTGTAGTCCTGCTTTCCAATGGTCTTCATTTTATCTTTCTCAACAGTTGATCATAGTAAACACAGATATTGGTGGTGTTATATTTTATCTGTTAGCTGTTTCAGTCATGCTGGAGCATTGCCTTGAAAGTTTTAGTCCAACAAAATGACCCCAGAAATTACTTTTTAAGCCTGGTACTTATTCTTAGTCTCTTTTGCTGAATCGCTAAGTTATGGGAACATTAAACAAACCAACACTGGTTGTCAATCATTGTGTGTGTGTGTGTGTGTGTAAAGAGAGACAGGCAGGAAGAAGGAAGGAGGTAGAAAAAGAAACAATGTATTTATTTCTGTTTGTATTCATGGACACATACACTTCTACACACTGGCACGCACACACACACACACACACACACACACACACACACACACACACACAAAACATGTATTTACTACACATTACTACATATTTACCCCTCATTAGTATCCATGCTGCTTATATTACAGCTTCCTACTTTTCTACCCTATTACTGCGATAATCAATTTCTACCCACTGCGCTACCTCTATCCACCCCAAAAGCAAAAATTCCAACCAGTTTAGATCATTTCCATGAATACCAACTAGTTTTTGGTGAAATCTCCTCCTGTTTACTGAGTGTGTGGCTGAAACAAATTATGGACTTATCAGTGCTCACCCTTTCCCTTCCCTTCCCCTCTTTCTCCCTCTTTCTTTCTCTCTCTTTCTTGTGGTTGTTATGTGTGTGTGTGTGTGTGTGTGTGTGTGTTTGTATTATTGAGAATCTTTGTAAAAAGGAAATGTGTGATCGCATATATTTGTGTGTGTGTGTTATTGTTGTCGTCATCACCATCATTATCATCATCATCATCATTGTTGTCATCCTCATCATCACATCTGTTTTCTATGCTCCTATGGATAGGATAAATGTATCATTATCATCATCATCATCATCGTCATCGTCGTCATCATCATTTAGTGTCCATTTTCCATGCTGGCATGGGTTAGATGGTTTGACTGGAGCTGGTAAGTCAGAAAGCTGTACCAGACTCCAGTCTGTTTTGGCTTGGTTTCTATGGCTGGATGCCCTTCCTAACGCCAACCATGCCACAGAGTGTACTGGATGTCTTTTACATGTCACTGGCATGGGTACTTTTTGCATGTCACCAGTATAGGTGCTTTTCACGTGTCACCAGCACTGGCCATGACCACAATTTCACTTAGCTTGACATGTCTTCTCAAGCACAGTAAATCATCCCTTGTCATCACTTCCATGAGACTCAACATCTGAAGATCATATTTCATCACCTGATCCCATGTCTTCCTGGGTCCTACCTCTTCCACAGGATCCCTCCACATTTAGAGATCAGCACTTTTTTACGCAGCTGTCTTCATCCATATACATCACATGACCATACCAGTGCAGTCTTCTCTGTTGCACACTACATCTGATATCTCTTATAGCCAATTTTTCTCTTAAGCCATTTACACTCAATTGTACAGGCACACTGACCTCCTTGTTTCTTTCTGTATTCCTTTCTGTTGAAGAGCGTAGGCTCGAAACGTTAAAGACTTTTTCAATTCCCGAGCGTTATACTAATACATCCATTTGTTGTTTACACCACCTGTCTTTGTCTGTTATTTTTTCGATATATATATATACATACATATCCATATATACACGTGTTTATATGTCTGGCACATGCAAGTATGAAATTACTATTACTAGTCATCCAACTTCCGTTGATGATACTATGAGGTTCAGAACTCCATAGTATTCTCAAGTAGCTAAAGTGAGTTGATGAGGAGTTCTGTCAACTGGCAGTAATCTACTAACTGGATTGGTTGACCCTAGACTGACCTTTGGTTGAAGAGGCTCTTCCGCCCACTCTGTATCATTTAGTTTCACTGAATGAAGGTCATACATTGAATGAAGATCAATACGTTCAACTTCACATCAGCCATGCCACTCCCTTTGACTTCACCATAACCCTGGCTCAGAAATTTTTCATCATTGAGGTTAACTCCTCTCTATACATACTACTGGATGGTCAGATACTCTATATAGATACTACTGGATGGCCATTGACTCCTGCAACTTCCTCCAACCTTTCATGGGTTTTGTTTTTCATCCCGCAGTGTCGTCCAAATGCCCTGGTTTAGTCACTGATGATATGACCATGCAACAAGTTGTACTGGGTCATATGTTACCAGTGGCACTTGAGAGTGGCTTGACAAGTATGAAAAGTAGATGTTAAAAGGATGATGATGATGATGGTGATAATGATGCATGTTTATATATATATATATATATATATATATATATATATATATATATATTTGTGTGTGTGTCTGTGTATCTGTGATATATATATATATATCATTATCAACATTCAATGTCCATGTTCCCTACCATCCTACTGGATGGTTCAACAAGGATGAGAACCTCCCAACTATGCCAGCATGGAGCATGGATGCTAAATGACAATGATGATGATAATGATGATGATGCATATATATGTGTATATATATATATATATATATATATATATATATAAACATAAAGGAATAGGGACTTGGGATCTGGGCAGGTACCTTATTAGCACTCTGATATTGTCTAGATCTGACTAACCATACCAAATGATAGGGAACATACAGACTTGTTTAAGATAAGCAATTACATGGTACTTCACTCGATAGATAAATCCTGAGTTTGCTTCATTGGATTTCATACGGCATACAGAGTATATAATCAAGATATCATAAAGAAGAATTTGTTTATTACAGTATTATTCTCATTAGATTCCAATCTGACACATGTTCCTGCTGGATAAGTGTCCTAATGACCTTGAAGGAAGTATTTATGTGCATTTAGTTGATTCAAGTGCGGTTCGTATTCATCTAAGGTAGACATCCTTGTGCAGATGGGTGAAGCTTCACGCACTTGCATGGAATATGTGCATACATATATGTGTATATGAGTGTGTGTGTATAGATATGTATGACGCATGCGTACGAACAACCATGCTACAGCAGACTGTATGACGCATGCGTACAAACAACCATGCTACATGGCAGTGAAACATGGGCTGTAACTGCTGAGGACATACGTAAGCTCGCAAGGAATGAAGCCAGTATGCTCCGTTGGATGTGTAATGTCAATGTGAATACCCGTCAGAGTGTAAGTATCTTGAGAGAAAAGCTGAACATTAGAAGCATCAGTTGTGGCGTGCAAGAGAGACGATTGCGCTGGTATGGACATGTGGTGAGAATGGAGGAGGATAGCTGCGTGAAAAAGTGCCACACCCTAACAGTTGAGGGAACCCGTGGAAGAGGTAGGCCCAGGAAGACCTGGGCTGAGGTGGTGAAGCAAGACCTTCGTACATTGGGCCTCACCGAGGCGATGACTACTGACCGAGACCTTTGGAAATGTGCTGTGCGTGAGAAGACCCGGCAAGCCAAGTAAGATCGTTGCCAGTGCCCCTGGACTGGTTCTTGTGCGGGTGGCACATGAGATGCACCATTTTGAGCGTGGCCGTTGCCAGTACTGCCTGACTGGCTCCTGTAGGATTTTCGAGCGAGATCGTTGCCAGTGCCCCTGGACTGGCTTGTGCGGGTGGCACATAAAAGACACCATTTCGAGCGTGGCCGTTTTCGTGCGGGTGACACGTAAAAGCACCCACTACACTCTCTGAGTGGTTGGCGTTAGGAAGGGCATCCAGCTGTAGAAACTCTGCCAAATCAGACTGGAGCCTGGTGTTGCCATCCGGTTTCACCAGTCCTCAGTCAAATCGTCCAACCCATGCTAGCATGGAAAGCGGACGTTAAACGATGATGATGATGATGATGATATGTATGTGGGTATATATATATATGTGTGTGTGTGTGTGTGTGTATGTATATATATATGTATGTATATGTATACATATGTGTGTGTGTGTGTGTGTGTGTGTATATATATATATATATATATATATATATATATATATATATATATATATATATATATATATGTATATATATGTATGGATGCATATGTGTGTGTGTGTATTATTTCCTTTCAGACCACATCCACCCAGTAGAAACTGCTCTAATATCATTGACCTTATACTTGTGACATTTTCCTTTTTTATATATTCACAATTTTAATGTTTTATAATGATGGAAGTTGCAACTTATAGATGGTGGGGGGGGGGGGGGGGGTAAAGAAAAAGAGCGACTGTGGTGCTGGCAGCAGTGGTGATTGTGGTGGTGGAAGTGATGGTGGCGACAGTGGTAGTGCCTTTAGTGATAATGCAGCATTGATTATATTAGTCATGGTAATGATAATGGTCATGGTTGAGCTTTGTGACGGTGGTGGTTGTAGTGGTGGTGGTGGTGGTGGTGGTGGTGGTCACGGTTGTTGTGCTAGTGGTGATTGTGATGACCATGGTGGTGGCAGCAGTGGCTGATGGTAGTTGTTTTTGTTGTTGTTGTTGTTGCTGTTTCAGTGGCAGCGGCAGGTGTTGAGTTTTCCTCATATTAGTTTGGGTTGGATGGACCTGTAAATTCAGATTTGTTAGTGCATTTTTTATCTACTGTTTTTTTACCTTTTTTGATATTTTTTTAATGTAATTACTCAACCACTGAACCATGCAGTTAATGTGGCATCTGTTTTTAACGTATCATCTTGAGATATCGCAACAGAACTCATGAGCTTCTGACTCTTGCACCTGTGAAAGCAAGCATAAATAATTGTGTGGGTTCTATTCCTGGATCAGGCTGTACATCAGCACATTCCACCTTTGACCAAGGTACTTTATTTTGCATTGAGCAAGGCACTTTATTTTGCATCCTTTTGATACCAACCTGCCTGACACTGCCTATAGTTCTATAATACAAACTTCTTTTTATAAACAAACTAGCATGTGCATTTTCTGCAATGATTTGATAAGCAATGCCGAATTTTACAATTCTGTAAATAATGATATTTTTTATAAACTTAAAGCTTATAAGCTATCACCATGTATTGACTAAAGAAAATAGTCTAATATTGGGGCATATGAGCCCTCAACAAAACCAGTGGGTTTTCTGTATGTGTGGAACTCTGGCCCACACCCTAGGAAGAACTGCACCTTCTCTGAATCATCTGTTCTTTATGGATGACTTAATGATATTTATTAATGATATTTATTAAGTCTGAAAATGAGATCAAATTACTTGTTTATGTAATAAAGGTGTGTTGCAGTGATACTGAAATGGAGTTTGGCATATCGAAATGTGTGACTTTTGTCATGAAGAGTGCCTATATCAATTGATTAAACTTAGCAGAAGAATAGATTTTGGAACGTGTTGACAATATGTACAAGTACCCAGGCATATTGAACTCGATAATGTTATGCATAAGGAAATGAAGGAAAAAAATGAAAACAGTATTTGAAATTTGAAGTCCAAATTTATTTAACTGTTGTGTACTATAGTGCTGGAGTAGTAAATAGAATGAAGAATAAAATAAAAGAGGCATTAAAGAGAAAAACAATGGAAACCCTAACTATGCTTGGAGCACTTCCTCAAAAAGCAAATGTCAGTTATTTATACATGAAACGAAATATTGGAGGGAGAGGATTTATTAGCATTTCTGATTCTATGAATGACAAACAAAGGTCACTAAACCACTATGTTGCAAAGAATGGAGAAGAACTATTTAAATATGTTGTAATAGAACTAGAACTAGAACTTGAAGAGAAGAAAGTGTAGCAAAATAGAGTAATTTGTAGAAGAAAGGAAGTGTTAAAAGAAATGTAATTAGATGGATGGTTCTACAGATGCACCAAGAATTGAAAACTGATGCCTTATCATATAAGTGCCTCTAGAGCGGAGTTTTAAAAGAGAGAAAGTGATAGTTTATTGACGGTGGCTCAAGATCAAGCTCTGAACATGTTATATCCTTATGGATAAACGAATTCACTACAACAGTGTAATAACAATATAATCGAAACAAATAGCAGTCACCACACAAAACATAACAACAATCTTTTAAGAACCAACAATCCAACATGCTAACTCGAACTGTAAACTTTGAACTATCAACGCACGAACCGTGGAACTAGCATGAACCACCTCGCTTTCTCAGACCACTACTATTTATATGTAGTGGTCTAGTCCATTCTCACCAGAGGGCATCGTACTCTCGCACAACATCTCCCCTTTTGAGATTTTGTGTTCCAAAGGAATGAAGAAATTTTTTATTATATTTTTTTTAGTATCTCTTTCACTTGGACATTATCTCAGGGTGTTCGATCTGCTTTCTTTTTCTCAAGCTGGTTCTATGGGACTGTTTTACTTTTGATACTGGTACATCGAATATTTCACAGAATACTTCCATGGGAATTTCTTCCTGATCATGGGTATGTCTCTTCCTTAGTTGGTTTATATGTCTCTTATGTTCACCATGTAACCCTTTAATTAGATACACCATACTTCCAATTTTTTCTGGTAACAAAGCCATCTTCCCAGCCTTCTTTACCATTTCTATAGGTTTTGAAATGCACTTTATCACATATTTTGACGTATTTCATTGGCTCTTTCGTATTTCCGTTACATCTGTTTTTCTCTGGTAATAGTTTATCAAAAATGGATTTTATTCTTCTTGTGAACATCAATTCCCTGAATTCGTACTTGAATTGGAGGGTCACTCTGTAATATTCTTAAGAAATTTGTCAGTGCTTCATCGTTACTTAATTTAGTCCTCGCTTTTCTTAATCCTCTCTTGAAGGTGTCCACAAATCTTTCTACCTGCCCATTTGACCTCAGGTGGTAAGGTGGAGCGAAAATAAGCTTTATTACATGCTTTTTACAGAAGTTCTTGAATTCATACCCAGAGAACTGCATTCCGTTGTCTGAAACTAGCATGTCAGGGACACTGTATTGCACAAACAATTCGTATAAGAACTTTATAGTTGTCTTAGAGGTTGGTCTGTAGCACCTGCAAACCTCCAGCCACTTAGTATAGCTATCTACTACGATTAGGTAGTAAGCACCGTTTACCGGTCCAGCATAGTCAATGTGTAATCTAGACCATGGGTTCTCCATCTCTGGCCACAATTGATATTTTACCGGCAGGGCTTTGGCTGCAAGCATTGCAACCTCACTGTGTTCTCACCAAGTTTGCAATATCTCGATCCATAGATGGCCAATGAACATAACTCCTCATCAGAGCCCTCATCTTTGCCATTCTACTCCAAATTAAGTACTTAGGGCAAATAATTGATAAAAGTGGTAGACATCCTGACCCATTGAAAGCAGACGCAATAAGGAATATTCCTATGTTGACAAATATTCCAACTTTACAAGCATGTTTTGGGTTGGCAAACTATTACCAAAGCTACATTCCTAATATGCACAAGTTAAGAGCTCCATTGAACAACTTATTAAAAAAAGGAGTAAAGTGGAATTGGTCCACTTTTGAAGAAATAAAAACACTTTTGAAGAAATAAAAAAACATTCTAATCTCATTACGATCCTGATATGGACATCATTGTAGTGTCTGATGCTTCCGAGCACAGATTAAGTGCAGTTTTGTGCTCGCTAATAACAGCAGAGAAGAGATATAGTCAAATTGAAAAGGAGGCCATAGTAATTATTTTTGCAGTTAAAAAATTTCACATGGCAGAAGTTTTTTTTATTGCAAACAAACTATAGACTTTTACTGTTGATTTATGGGTCTAAAAAAGGGTTACCGACTCATACAGCGAACTGCCTGCAACGCTGGAGTGTAATATTACTAAATTATTTCAAAATGCAATACATTCCATCGAAAAAATTGGTCATGTGGACTGCCTTTCAAGATTAATTCCAAAAAATATGGAACCACTAGAAGAGACTGTTATAGCTGCACTGCAGGCAGAAAGTGAAATTATAAGTGTTATGATAAACGTTATCCAAGAACTACCAGTGACAGCACAGGATATAAGAATGAAAGTTGTGGATGATGAGTATATTACGAAAATAGAGGAAGTTTTGAAAAATGAGCAGAATAAAAATTCAGATGCCAGTAGTTTTTCAATTTGCGATGATATTCTGACATATGCTGAAAGAGTGGTGGTTCTAACTACATTATAGTGTGCATGGACAGTGGAGTTCAAGGTCAATCTGTGCCAAGCTTCACTCAGCGTGCTTTACTCTGCATGCTTCACTCTACACAGCGGCTTCACTCTGCGTGCTTTAGCTTCGTTACTATGAATACTTATTGATCAGACCACGTAGATCACATATCTGTTGGTTTCATACAAGGAAATCCCTTCAATCATGGCATATTTCCATTCAGATTTGAATTTACAAGCTGTTTCAAATCCAGTGAACACATCTTATGATTGTCAAATGCAACTGAGAGATGATCTGTTAAGTTCATATGGACATTACCTATATACATTCGTTCGTTCGTTTTCTGAAAAAGCAATGTTTTGGACTTTTGCATAATAACAAACAAACAGACACACACACATACCAACACGTGTTTGTATACATGTGCATGTATGCATAATGTATATGGGTGTATTGATAGATAGATTACTAATCTCTCCAGACAAATGGCCAGTCAGCTGAGGTAGATAGCTAGACAGATAAGACAAATAGATGTGTGTGTGTAAAATTACATATATGTGTGTGTGTATGTAGTGTATATATATATATATATATATATATATATATATATATATATATATATATATATATATATATATATATATATATATATATATATGTATAAGTATATATAGTATACATATATATATATATATATATATAAGTATATATAGTATACATATATATATATATATATATATAAGTATATATAGTATATATATATATATATATATATATATATATATATATAAGTATATTTAGTATGTATATATATATATAATATATATGTATATATAAGTATATATATATATTTATAACATATATATATATATATATATATATATATATATATAAGTATATATAGTATGTATATATATATATAATATATATGTATATATAAGTATATATATATATTTATAACATATATATATAAATATATATATATATATATATATATATATATATATACACAACAGAAAGGAGGTCGAAGTTAGCTGTAATCAAATTCCCACAGAAATACGGATGTTTGACAGGAAATTCCAGGAACAAGTGGGAATAGTTGTGAAAACTTTCAGAGAAATGGTGGTAGTGGTAAGGAGGGGGGTGCTTGTTGGCAGAGGGTCATGGTGGTATATATGATGATGATGGTGGTGGTGGTGGCGATGTTGTTGCTGTTGGTAATGATGGTGGTGATATAAGTTGTAATGTTGTTGTTGTTGTTGTTGTTGGTGGTGGTGGTGGTGGTGGTGGTAGTTATAATGAAGGTAGGGAGACTTAACTTTTAGCACTTACTGGTGTTGTTTTTGGTGTGTGTGTGTGTGTGTGTGTTGTAAGCTTATTTGTTTTAACTGTATATGTATCTATGTTGCTGTATGTTTGTGTATCATTGTATCGAAATGTGAACATGGAAGGAAGTAGTAAGATTTTTATTTTAAATCATTTTTAAATCATTGTTGGACCTGTTAATATGCCTGTATATATACATACATACATACATACATACATACATACATACATATATATATATATATATATATATATATATGAGTTTGCATATGTGTGTCTGTGTCGGTATGTGTGTGTATATCTTCTTATTTTTATTTGCATCAGTATATATGCATGTGTGTGTACATGTGTGTGTGTGCAATTTTGTGTCACTGTGCCACTTGTTGATGCAATGTCCATGATGGTGAGGTGAAAGTGGTGGTGGTGGTGGTTTCTGGCAGCAGTGGTGGTGGCGGTCGTGGTAGTAGTAGTAGCAGCAGCAACAGTAGTAGTAGTAGTAGTAGTAGTAGTAGTAGTAGTAGTAGTAGTAGTAGTAGTAGTAGTAGTAGTAGGTGCAGCAGTGGTGGTGGTGGTGGTTTTAGTGGTGGGGGGGGGGGGTGTAATTAAATTCACTATATGCCATTGCTACATTTGTTGCTGTTGTTGTTGCTGTGTGTGTATGTTTGTGTGTGTCTGTGTGTGCATGTCTGTGTCCACATTTATTTGCGCAAGTGTCTATGTATGCATGTATGTCTAATTATATACTATAAATAGTATGTATGTTTATTTAGTTTCTATACATAATTATTCATCACTATGTGTGAGTGTGTGGGTTTTATGTACACGCTTATATGTGTTCATTTTGTAAACGTATGTCTGTCTGTGTATATGTATTGTTATCATTATATTGTCTTTCTGTTCACATTTTCTATCCTGACGTGGTTGAGATTACTCGGGGTGATATTCTATGGTTAGATGCCCTTCCTGATGTCAAACCTTACTTGTCTAACTTGAACATAAGCAAGATGTGACATGATATATCAGATCACTGAGCTGCAAAACTAGATCATGCGGAACATAGACTGATAACACAGTTACCCAAGTGCTGTCAATGTGTAGTCACACACACAAAAACATACCTCCTCATGCACCCCACCCACCCATAACTCACACACACACATATATCTATACACATATGCATGTGTTTGTGTGTGTGTGTGTACTTTGAAGTAAAGATCATTTGCCAACATAACATGGCAGTCCTAGTTTAGGACGAATGTTGCTGTAATTTAGCCCCAGGAGACATCGTCTCCAGCTGGCTATACAACACAATTCCCTTGTTCAAAAATATAAGGACACTCTATCATGTCATATAGCCAGCTGGAGACGATTCTCCTGGGGCTAAAATACAGCAACATTCGTCCTAAACCAGGACTGCCATGTTATGTTGGCAAATGATCTTTACTCCATACACAGTCTACTGTCCAACCACCAACAAGGCTCAGTCCGGGTTATTTACCAATTGCGATTATTTTCATTTCTTTCCCTCAGTGGTCTATTTATTTGTATATCTATTAAGATATCTCTCTATTTACATAACTTTTGCTATATCAGTAGGCTCACCTACCCGTCTGTCTGTTTGTGATCTGGAAATGTAAAAGACTAGAAAGTAACTTCCTCAGTTATTTGCTAAGGTTATTTCACTTCAACTTAACTATCTATAGACATATTTTTAAAGCATAGTTATAGACCTTCCAGACAGTGTTTCATTATATTAAAAATTTTGATTGTGCCAGTGATTCTAACACAAATTTAGAATAATACACACCTCCCCACTCATTCTTTCTAATAAGAAAAGCCTCTCTCTCTCTCTCTCTCTCTCTCTCTCTCTCTCTCTTTCTCTCTCTCTCTCTCTCTCTCTCTCTCTTTCTCTCTCTCTCTCATGTTTTCCCTTTCTATTTCTTCGCTGATTCCACTATTTCCATCTCTTTCTTTTCTTTGCTTCCCTTTTTCCTCCTCCTCCTTCTCTATATATTTCTCCATTCAAGTTATTGTTTCCCTTGGTGTAAATGTAACACGCAGACAAATCACACAGGAATGTAGAAACACATAGAATAATATTCCTTTTTACTCTTGGCACAAGGCCTGAAATTTTGGGAGAGGGCAGCCAGTCAATTAGATTGACCCCAGTACGCAACTGGTACTTAATTTATTGACCCCCAAAAGGATAAAAGGCAAAGTCGAACTCAGCAGAATTTGAACTCAGAACGTAAAGACAGACAAAATACCATTAACCACTTCGCCCCTAACGTTTCTGCTAGCTCACCGCCTTACATAGAATAATATTATAGATAATTGTCCTCCACACCCACATGTTACAGTGGCTTTCCCCATCCCCATACCACCAAATTATCTTTTTACTCATGCACTATACCTGTTCTGTATCTCTACTCCACTCCTGTAGCCTACCCAAACACGTCATCTCTCTCTCAGTGATTAGAAAAATATGGAAAAACTTCATATCATCCTTGCACAGAGGCCATGCTAGTCTTCTCTGTATCATTCCAGTTTTAGAATATGTACTGCTGTAGATAGTATGATGGGATTCTGTACACTTTCTCACTACCAAAGATCACTCTTATGGTATTTGTCTACTCAAAGTTATAGTAGAAGTCACTTGCCCAAAATGCCATGGATTGGGATCAAGTTCCAATAGTATTTAGTTGCAAAATGAACTTCTTAACTACACAGCTGTGTGTGTGTGTTACTTAAGATTAGTCTGCAAAGTATAACATTACCTTTCTTTTTGATTCATGTGAATAAAGAAAATTTTCTTTTTGTTCATTGTATTGGGTGTATATGTGAGTCATAGTGAATTAAAAGTATTGTGATCAATAGGCTGTAGTAGCTTATAGGACACAAGAACTGCATATATACTTGTCATTGTGTGTGAACCAATTAGGCTTAGGGTGATATATCTGGGTTATCAGCAGCCTAAAAGGTTAAAGTTCATTGACAGGGTGTGCTTCTGCTAGAAACAAGAAGATAGGTCATTTTTCCCCCCCACTATAGGTGTTTTGTTGCATCTCTGAACACAATTTTTATTAGCTCATTCAGCTAGATTACCAATTAAGGACTCACCTGGCCAACCAGCAATTTTTACCCTATGGTTTTGTATTCAGTCCCACTGCTTAGCACTTTGGGCAAGAGTCTTTTACTATAGCTCCAGGCTGACCAAAGCCTTGGAATGGATTTGGCAGATAGAAACTAAAAGAAGTAGGCATGGTTGTGTGATAAGAAGCTTGCTTTGCTACCACATGGTTCAGAGGACATTTCCACTGCATGGCACCTGGAACAGATGTCTTCTACTATAGCCTCAAGCTGACCAAGGCCTTGTGAGTTGATCTGGTTGACAGAAACTGAAGGAAGCCTGTTGTGTGTCAGTTTTTCTATCATATTTCAGTACAACTTTTTTCTTCTACCAACTCTGCTCTATAACTACTATAAAACTGAAGAGGAAATAGTTCACACAGTTTTTCAAATGATACTTCCACAAATTGTGTGTGTGTGTGCATGTGTCTTTATTAATTTTACTCCCTTTGTTACAGACATGGACCGTTTAAAGAAAATTAATGGAAGATTCCTGCTGAGAGAAAGCCGCATCAAGCAGAATGACAAAGTAATCTCCATGTTGCAAGATGGTAAAGTTTACCATTTTCATGCTGCACACAAGTTTGACAACTGCTTCCAGATCGACTGTGGACCTATAACACAAGGTAAGCTTTTGTTGGAACTAAAGATGGTGTGATGGGAAAAAATTCAAATAAAAATATTAATCTTACTTGTTAATCATGGCTTCACTTCACATTAACTGCAGACTTGATAGTGATTGACTGGGTAGACTTGGTTATAGCAATTGCAAAGAAAATTTGTTTGACAGTTTGGTGTTAGTGTTTCATAGTTCTTTCTCCATTTTCTTTTGTCTCAAAGGAGAAGACAGGTGGGTGAATAATGTGTGATTAAGTCTCATAGTTGGAGATTATAGTAGACCACCATCAATGGTTAATGTGACAAGCATCAAAGAATTTCTTCAGACTGTTTTTTATTCTTAATAAGATTATGGTGGTGGTGGTGGTGGCAGTTGATCTTCCAATCAAACCAATCTTTCCACTAAATTAGAGTCTTTGCCTCATTATCAAAATGTGTATCGCTGTTGTGTCTTTTCTATAAGTATTTCCATGGTTGTTGCTCTGATGAACTTTCTGATCTGGAACCTTCTCTCAAAACCTTTTAACATGTCATCTGCAACTGTTCTCTGGCACATTGTTTCTTTTAAGCTTCTTAAGTCCTTTTATTCTAATGGCTTCTTTCCTCAAACTACTGCTCTCTGGAACTCACTACTATTGTCTTGTATTCCTTTATTCCTTTGTACTTTGATATTCTGACCTTTAAGTTTTCTGTCAATAGACATCTTTTGAATTTGTAGGCACCATCTTTTCTTTCTTTCTTTTTTTTTTTTTTTTTGTAGTCCTTTATGCTACAGTCAGCCAATCAGCTAGATTTTTCAAAGTCTAGCTGATTGATTGATTGATCATTCAGTCAGTCAGTCAATCAGCTAGATTAGTCAAAGTGTCACTGATTGATTGCTTAAATAATTAATCAAGCAATCAATTAATTTATTGGTTAAATATAAATAAATTGACTACTAATCATTTCTACTATAGGCACAAGACCTGAAATTTGGGGGGAGCAGGAGGTCAGTTACATCAACCCCAATTCTTGACTAGTACTTTATTTTATCAACCCCTAAAGGAGAAAAAGCAAAGTTAAGCTGAACTGAATTTGAACACAGAATGTAAACAGCCAGAAGAAATGCCACTAGGCAGTAGGAAGGGCATCCAGGTGTAGAAATCAGGCCAAAGCAGACACTGGAGCACAATGCAGTGTCTGGACCTACTGGATTTTATTGAATCATCCAAAAGAAAGCAGAAGAAGGAAATGCTTAGAAGCAATTTTCTGCCCCTGAGCAGCAAATCTCTTCTGTTCTCTGTCTCTATCACACTATATACAACTTCCAGTAAGACCACCACATGCCAGCATGGAACATGGGCGTTAAATGATGACGAGAATCAACCATAATGAAATTTGAACACAGAAGACATGATTTAGCAGAGCAAAGAATCTTGTCTGCTGTTCTACCAATTCTATAAATATCGCAACTTTCATTGCCTGACTTGTCAGATTGACGGTGATGTTGTTTACTGTAAACTTCGGTGATTCATTAGCACTGTGTCTGAGAGATAAATGTAGGTGGGAAGATGGTAGTGCTTGTATTTCGTGTGGACTTTGTGTCAAGTAATTGATTCTGTTTATCAGTCTGGAATAAATATTTATATTTTAAACTGCATTTTTAAGTGTCCATCCTCCTATTGCTTTTAGGTATTCTATCTCTGCACATGCATACTCATGCAAATGTGTGTGTGTAGGTGTGTGTGTGTGTGTGTGTGTGTGTGTGTGTGTGCGTGTGTGTGTGTGTGTTGAGTCTATCATCATTTTTACAGCCACTTTTCTATGCTGGTGTGGACCGGTCATGTGGTGTGTGCGTGTGTGTATGTACGCATGTGTTCCATCTTAAACTGAACATCAATCAACCTAATACCTTCACTGTGTATGTGCTTTTGACTTTTGTTGTTTTTGCTTTTATTTTTGGTTTGTCTGTGTGTGTGTGTGCGTGTGTGTGTAGTTATTGTAACATTTAAATAGCTAGAAAAGAGAAAGGAAGAAATTATGTTTAAGATTATATGATTTGAAGAGGGTCCTCAGTATGAGAGAAGGAGATAGAAAAGGTAAGAGAGAAAGAGAGAGAGAGAGAGGGAGAGAGAGAGAGAGTGAGAGAGAGAGAGAAGGAGAGAGAAAGAGAAGGAGAGAGAGAGAGAAGGAGAGAGAGAGGCAAACATCTATTTGTTGGAAAATATTGATAAATACATAAATTTGTGTGTGTGTGTGTGTTTGATAGGCTTCTTTACAGTTTCCATCTATCTATATATTGACACAGTGCAGAGGGAGAATGTTTGAGAAATGGGGAGGTAGTTTTGTGCCAGGTGTTGGGATGTTAAAGTATCATAAGAGGTACAAGTGTAGGTATGTTGCTATAGAGGAGATCCATGGCTACCCTGCACTATGTAAGGGTTGGTAAGAGTATCTGGAAAGAAGATAAGATGGTAGGGATGAAGTGCCAGAGCAAACCATCAAAGACCAAAGAGATTAGTATAAGAGAGGATATGGGCAGTGAATAAACACATACACATGTATGCCAACTTATATACATATTCAGCACAATAATAGAAATTATATCATTACAAATGACCATGTTTATTCATTTTTGTAATTTCTTTATGATCAATGTACATCACTCCTGCACTCCTTACATTACTCTAGGTTTGATAAATTATCAAAGTGTCATTTATTTTGTGATTTTTCTTCTTATTTGCTTCTTAATCAATAGGTATTGATAGACTGATCAAGATCCATCAGCACAAACCAGCTGGATTGCCATGCTGTCTGACAAGCTTCATTTCTGGTAAACCACCACCTGCTGCCCTTCGGTATCAAGGACCAACCAATCTCTTGCACAAAGCTGTCCAAGATCGTAAGTATATGAATCTGTAAGCATAGAAGCATACGGTGGCCAAATTCTTCCTCAACACCATCTCTACATCACTTCTATTTAAACTCCAACCTAGTGACATTAAATATTTGAGAAGTTAACCCTTTTGATACTAAAATGCCTGAGACACTCTCTTCTCCAGTTCTATCATATAAACTTCATGTTTTAAAGAAATTTAAATTAAAATCTTTCATTAAAACTTCATATTGATTTATGTTCCATACACCAGGTTAATAAGGGCATATTCATTTTACAAAATCTACCTTGGTGCTTTTACCATTTAAATACTTAATTCTATCGGATCTGGAAAATTTTACACACACACATAAACACATACACACACACACACACACACAGACATATATATGTATTTATTTTCTTAATCTCCAGAAAATACCAAACTCTGTGCTAAAATTCTAAATTCTAAAGAATGTCCAGATATCGATGCAAGAAACATAGAAGGTAAGTGAATTTTTATGCATTTGATTGATGTGTGTGTGTATGTATATGTATATGTATATATATATATATATATATATATATATATATATATATGATTTTGCCGAAAACAGTGATTTAGCTGCAGAAAAAGCTAAGAACACATGCAGAAAAAGCTAAGAACACCTGCAGAAAAAGCTAAAACACTAGAAATAGCAGCTAAATAGCAGCTAAATCACCGGTGATTTAGCTGCTATTTCTAGCAGAAATTTCGCCAAATATGATTTTGCCAAAAGCAGAAATTTCCCCAAATATTTTGCCAAAAACGGTGATTTAGCTGCTATTTCTAGCAGAAATTTCCCCAAATATGATTTTGTCAAAAGCAGAAATTTCACCAAATATGATTTTGCCAAAAACGGTGATTTAGCTGCTATTTCTAGCAGAAATTTCCCCAAATATGATTTTGCTAAAAGCAGAAATTTCCCATTTAAGGCTTAAATTAATACCATTATCTTTTAATGCCGTACTATTTGCCTTATGTCTTAGTCTAAAAGAAGACTTATGGTTATATATTCTCTGTTTCACATTAATACTACATTCTATGTAAATATAATTCTCGGTTATTGTACTTATAATGCATCTGTACACTACGTTATGGGTGCAACAATTTCCTAATAACGGACAATGGGACTTATTTCTGAAGTTGCACCTAGTATATATATATATATATTTATATATATATATGGGAGAATGTACGAAAAAAAAAAACAACAGACGAGGACAGGTGGTGTAAACAACAAAAGGATGTATTAGTTTGACGCTCGGGAATACAGAAAGTCTTTAACGTTTCGAGCTACGCTCTTCAACAGAAAGAATACGGAGAAAACAAGGAAGATTAGCATCATGCTTGAAAGTCAGAGTACCAAGGAGTTTCAATCAAACTGTTTTGATCCATACACACACACATAAATATACATGCATATATATATATGTATATATGTATGTATATATATATATATATATATGTACATGTATGTTTATATATGTATATGTATGCATGTATATATATATATATATATATATATATATATATATATATATGTATATATGTATGTATACATGTATATATATATGTATGTGTGTATATATAAAGTTTTAAAGGAGTGAGTGGACACACAAAAGGAGGGCACTCAACACATTTATTGAGAGTTACATGCATGGATCAAAACAGTATATATACACTCTCACACACACACACACACACACACAAATATTTCACTGAAGATATCTTAATAAAACCAAAACATGTCAGGAGATGTCACTTTGCATACTAGAAATTAGACTTCTTTCCCATGCCTTACTTGATAAGAATTATCATTAATGCTAATGATTTTGATTTTCTCTTTACTAGTGTAATTTTACTTGATGAAAAGTTATTTGGGGTTGACTTACTTAATTATTAGTTCACACTGAATTATAAAATAATTATATGTGTGTGTGTGTGTGTATATAACTTCACAATATTTCATTTTACACTTCAGGTGATACACCTCTACATATTGCTTGTAAAACAGGAAACAGCAGCATTGTAAAACTTTTTTTGAAATACAATGTCAACCTATCAGTAAAGAATCAAGACCACTGCACACCTCTTCAAGTGAGTTGCTCTTTTTTTTTCGAACTGGTTGTTTGAAGTTAAGCTTTGCCTCAATAAGGATGTATATATATATATATATATATATATATATATATATATAAATATATATATATATATGTATGTATGTATGTATTTATATATATTTTTATACCAAAATTAGGCAAAAATATTGTATCTGTTAACAAACGTAGCAAAATACTCACAAGTGAGATTTTGTATTTATATCAATTTAAATGAGAGCTCAAAACTGATCCATTGAAAATACTTTATTATAATAATGATAATGACCTATGATCATTTCGATGCAATATCCAGATTGATTCATGCATATTATAAAAGTTACGAATGCATTAATTGCTATAATGCTTCAACACAAAGTATCAAACATTAAAACCAGTAGCCATTAACAGGTCCACAGGTGGAACCTGAACTAGTCTCTATTACTTGGGTGACCTCATTACCAATTGCACTCTAGAATGCCTGCCAATCCTTTAGCTGCTGCACTTATCTATATTTCTCCTAGTAGGCACTTACCTATTCTGCAATTTAGATCTTTTTTCATTGTTTTGTTCTTTTTGGTTGTCTCCACTTTTTCTTTAGTTGCTGTATTTACTTAAACTTTATATGTGAATATTGTATATTATATAGAGGCTTGACTCTCTTTCCTGTTATCAAATATGAATGTATATATGTACATACACATACAGATGTGTGTATGTGTGTGTAGTGTGTATACAAGAATTATTTACATACAAATTACAGGTGTGAACACTACACTCCCGGCTACATCCTGCTTGCTCTATTGTCAACATATTATGGACATAAAATGTAAGCAGAGTTGAGTGTTGATATAGTAAAGAATCTGTGTAGTAGGCACTGTAATATCAAACATTTTGTATTCCTGGACCAAGCAACACATTGTATTATTGAGCAAAGCTGGTAATTTCACATTCTTTCACCGTCTAATCAGCTGAAAATGCATGCCAGCCGAGTGTTGGTGCAGCCTTCTCTCCTTTCAGCTGCCACATCCAGAATCTTCTGCTTGATCAAGAACAGAAGCGCTTGAAGTGTCTCTATGTCTACTTGTGACCACATAGACACCTGAAAACAATTAGCAAAAGCATGTTATATGCTACTATGACATGCTCATTTGCTAGCAGCGACTATACATCATAAGTGTGGTCACATTGCACTTTTTAAAAACATTCATTAATATTTGAGACAGCATCTGTGACTCCCATAAATATGATAAGCTTTATTGTGTATCATAATTAGAATTACATTAAAACAAGTATCATTATCATCATCACTTTTAACATCCAATTTACAATGCTTACATGGATCAGATGAAGTTTATTGAGGTAGATTTCCTACAGCTGCATGCTCTTCCTGTCATTAACTCTCACCTGTTTCCAAGCAAGCTGATATTTTCCAATGGCTGGACATGTTCTCACAAAATATTGGAAATGAATGGCACTTCATGTACAAGTGACAATTATTTACAACTGATATGTGATGTCAAGACAAGGAGACACAAATGTACTCACTCAGAGGCACACACAGATGTGTGTGTGTATAAATGTATCATCATCATCGTCATCATCATCATTTAACGTCCATCTTCCATGCATGGGTAGGACGGTTGATAGGAGCCAGCCAAGTAGAAAAACTACCTAGGCTACCGTGTCCGTTTTGGCAAAGATTTTACAGCTGGATGCCCTTCCTAACACCAGCTACTCCACAGAGTGCACTCAGTGCTTTTTATATGGCATTAGCACAGGTGAGGTTAGTTTGGGCATGATTTTTACAGTTGGATGCCCTTCCAAATGCCAACTACGTCACAGTGTGGACTGGATGCTTTTAACATGGCACCAGCACTGGCAGGGTAACCAAGTAACTCACAAGACATGGAATTATGAGAGGGGCAGGGCATTTGATGAGGGGGAACTTGTGTCAGAGGATGAAAGGTTAGAGTCTGACAAAGAGACAGAGAGACAGAAGCAGGTATCTTGCCACAACAGAAGGGGCATTAGAGGAGGGGATCCAGTATCAAATGATGAAAGGTTAGAATGTAATGGGGAAATAGAGAGGCAAAATAGGTGTCTTGCTATAGAGGAGGTACATGGTTACCCAGGGAGAGAGAGAGAGAGAGAGAAAGAAAAGAGATAGAGTAAATTTCAGACTCATAGTTGTGAAAATAGTCTAGAAAATTGGGTAAATATCCCTAGAAGTCAGAAAAAAACTCACCTGCAGGCAACTATGGAAAATTGAACATTGTACTTCTCAGATATTGGCTGAGCACTCTGTATGCGTGTCAGGGGCCACTTAGCTTAATGCAATTCTTTGCAAACCCCATCGCTCATCAATTCATCTACAATTCAACTGAAATTCTCTCTATAAACATCTAATGGACTAGTGTTAAATTTACAATGGTTCACTTCCCTTCACTAATTACTGTAGTGAGCTGTGTTTAATTAATTCTGAATTTATAAACAACTTGATGGAAATATTAACAATGAATGCAACATGAAATATGATATCTTGGACAAAAAGGAAAAAAAAAGTTATACTCTTTGGTTGGCTGTCCAGTTCTTTACCAATTTAGCCAAACTTGATTCAAGCTTTTACTTTAGAAAACTTAACAATTTTTTTTTTTTTTTATTAAAAAAGGGAAAAGAACATTTGGAAATCTAGGATTATTTTGAAATCATAAAATTTCAGTTGTTTTCCGGAAAGTCTCTTGAGATATTTAATCTGTATTAAGTGTGTTTGACAATTTTCATATCTTAGCATAGTTTAGATTTGTATAACCAGAAAAACCAGGAAGTTAGTCAAGTTGAATTTACCATAAAAGGGCATAATCAGGATATTTTGTCATGTAATTATGATATTATTCATTTAGTTTCTGGCCATTTGAGGTTCATATAACCAATTTTTATTATTTTGTTTGTCATCCATCTCATGGTTTGTTTTTAGAAGAGTTTTCTTCTGAATTGTCATACCACCCTGCCTTAATTTTGACACTGAGAAATATGAGGTGGAAGAAGAGCTTCACATTTCTTATTTGTAACAGTGTATGTTGTTTTTTTGCTCAAACCTCAATCAGTACTGCTCAGGCAGACTTATGATCAAATGCATTCTAGCCAGGTTTATTTTTCTAATACAGTGTATTTATTGGTTGGATTGGGTTGAATTGTCCACTGTAGGACGAAGGCCTCGGCATGTTCTCTCCACCAACCACAGTCTGATGTGGAAGCTGTGAATTTGAGCTTGAAATCGTAGTGGTTTGATGATCTTACACTGCCATACTGGCTCAACATGGCTTGGCAGAGGAGTGCAGTTTTTATACTCTTTGCCCTGGAGTAGTTACGTTCATTACATTCACCCCAGTACTCAACTGGTACTTATTTTTCATCGACCCCCAAAAGGGTGAAAGACAAAGTTGGCCATGGTAGAATTTGAACTCTGAACATAAAGACAAATGGAATACACTAAGCATTTTGCCCAGCATACTAACAATTCTGCCAGCTTTTAGGATAATATTATTTAATATATGTCCATATATATTTCTAAGATAGTAGAGTATTATTTAAGAGAGATTTTACTGCTATTTCTAGTAGTTTGAACAATCACAAAGTGACTCTGCTCTTGTGAGTGTGTGTGTGTGTGTGTGTGTGTGTGTGTGTGTGTGTGTGTGTACATGCTCAAATGTGCATCTGTACATTTGAGCATGTATACACACACATCTGTATTTATATATCCCATGCTCATCACTGCTAGAACAAGGTGATGCTGATGTTGACATTCTTAAACTCACAACTTGGCTGTACCTAAATGCAAATTTCAGAATGTTCACCCCAAGCTTACATGAGAGAAAGTATACTCTCCAATACCAGACACAGCCTCCGTAAGACTATTTGTCTTGTAGCTGGAGACTTAGATTCCTTCTTTCCACCAATTTTGTTTCTTCCCTTGCCTGTTTTTTTTTCCTCTTTTTTCTCTTTTACTATTGTATATGCCAACGTATATAATACCACTGGGTGTACAAGACACTCCCCCACCCAGAATTTCCATTTAAAAAGTGGGTTTTGAGCTACACTTGCTGTATAAGACTATCCTAAGTTTTCGTAGAAAATAGTTCAAGCTCCAAAGGTAGGAGGTTCATAGCGAAAGGGATCCGGTGAGCTGTAGCTTCGTCAGCAGCCCCTGAAGCTTCTGCTTTTCTTGTGTTTCAATAGCATTTTAACTATTTTTCAATCAGTAAACTTTATATGCAGTCTTGATTGTTTAAAATGTATCCAGTTCTTCTCAAGAAGTGGCCAAATATTGTAAATTATCTACTATAAAACACATCAAATGTGCTTGGCTGGTGTAAACACTACTGTAGTGACATCACTTAGACACTGGTTATTTTACAGGAACTAACATGGTCTCAAGTATACCACAATAACACCATTTACTTGTATGAGAGAGCGCTCTAACAAGACAGTGTAAACAGAATAGACCACGGGATCCAGTTGAATGGGCTGATTGTTTACATTTTCTGTTCATTAGCTGTTGCAAATGGCGACTGGTGTCTGTCTGCTAAGCTTGCTGTGCTGTTATTTTAATATAATCTTACTGTTAATCCAGCTTCCCAAACATATATGTAAGTATCAGTAGAAAATACTGAGTTGTAGACCCATTCAATCTATGTGAGTGTTTTACAGTGTTCTCCATTAATACGTGCAAGTCTCAGTAGAAAATACTGTGCTGAAGAGCCATAGGATCTATGCAAGTGTTTTACGCTGTTCTCCACCGACATTGCTGCTTCTCTAAACCACGGGAATTTATGGTTCAGATTTTATGTGGAGTATATAAGACGACCCCTAGTTTTGGGGGGATTTTAAAACATTCAAATTCCATCCTGTACACCAGTATATATGGTATCTGATCCCTATTTCTGCCTTCTTTCCATTTTTTTACATACTTTTCTTTTTTTTTTCATCTCTTTTTTTTTCAATTGATGGCAACACCTTCATACCAGGAGTTACACCATATTAGGCATCATCCCTAGTTTGCTGCACCTATATTAATCTCCTAGTACTAACTTTCAGAAAAAACAGTCCTTGTTTCCCAGAATGCCTCCCAGGAGTAGCTATAACTTCCTCTACAGTTCCCAAACAAATGAATTTCATGTTCAGTAACAGCACCACCATCACCATTACTATCACCAACAACAACAAATAATTTATAGTGTTATATAGAGAGAGAGAGAGTTGTCTTTGTATAAGTGCATGTGTGTATTTGAATATGTATGCAAGCATATGTATATATGGTTGTGTCAGTTAGCTCCTGTCTACAGTAAACAATACTAAGTAAGTGCTATCACCAGTTAACCTATTTTTTAAGTTATCATCTCCAGCCCCAAACAGGATATCACAATATATCACGTGGTGTATACCACTTGATATTTAATACAAGGTGTGTCCACTAACAACTTTAGCTCCTCTTTTCTCTCAAATTTGAATTTACTACACCCATTTTCCAGTTTGGTATCTTTATCTATCTATCTATCTATCTATCTATCTATATATATATATATATATATATATATATATATATATATATATGAGAGTAAGCACATAAAATGTGCAACAAGGTGGAAAAAAGACTACTCAAATACCAGAGTAATATGCATTATTTAAAAGCAGCAGAAATATAACAAAAGACTGTTACTCGGAGTTACACGTTCCCGTTCATCAGACAATGTGTGTGTGTGTGTGTCTGTCTGTGTGAATCCCTAAAACTCGAGAACTACACAACCGATTTCATTCAAATTTTACACATGCCTTACTTAGGATCCATGTAGTGTCATAGGCCCAAAAAATGTTCAACTTCTTGCCTAATGCAATCCCAGAACAATCTCTTACCTCTTCCCTTTAATAGTTTAACTATTAATACTGAAACTATTAAAGTGAAACTATTATCTCACATATATACAGGGGCATACATACATATATATAATACATATTATGTATATATATATATATATATATATATATATATATATATATATTGATAGGATGGACAACAAAAGAAAGAAAGAGACGTCAATATTATGTAAATAGAGGAATTTATCTGTAAAAATATGTGACACTTATTTAGTAGCCATGATAAAAGTTTCGGATGCCGGGGTGGGAGCCCACGCCAACATCTCTTCAGTTATCTGGCCATTGAAAATTCCTGTGAAAAATGACCGTTAAAACCCTAACCCTAACCCTGTGTAGTGAAAAGGTCAAAAGGCGTCTAAAACTGCGCATATTATCGCATATATCTATATACGCACGCATGTATCTCTATATACGCAGGCATTTATCTATATATGCATGCACCAATTCAACCAATATATTTTGGGGTAATTGGTTGAAGAAGTTCCCTGATCCCTGCACTAGTGCTAATATCACGATAGAAGCACCTAGTACACTCTGTAAGTGGTTGGCTAACGGGATCAAGCAGCACTAATGCAGAGCTTGAGTTAACTCTTTAGTCTTGCTGAAGGCAAGACAACCCCTATAGTGCTGGTGCTACAGAAAAATATACTCAGTTCACTTTGGAATAATATTCCATTTAATAATGTGGAATTATTAAATGTGAAATACAAAAATGTGACTTTGATCTTGAGTAAGTATGGTTAAAACTCAAGAGATGTCAAAATAAAATCAGTTTAAATATTAACTATATCTTAATTTTACAGATTCTACGGATAAATTCACTTCAATTTACCATGATCTTCTCTTTAATTTTATTTAGGTGGCTTGCCAAGCAAATCAACCTGAGATTATTTCTGACCTCTTACAAATTGCTAAATATGATCCACATGAAAGATGTGTAGTGTCAGGATTATATCCACTACATGAAGTGGCACAAAAGGGATATCATAAATGTGTACAGGTACGTATATAAAGGTGTGCATGTGTGTGTGTAATTTGTTTGTTTTTTTAATTGCTAAATATGGCTCTCATAAAAGATCATATGTGGAGGCGCAATGGCCCAGTGGTTAGGACAGCAGACTCGCGGTCATAGGATCGAGGTTTTAATTCCCAGACCGGACGTTATGAGTGTTTATTGAGCAAAAACACCTAAAGCTCCACGAGGCTCCGGCAGAGGGATGGTTGCGAACCCTGCTGTACTCTTTTACCACGGATAATGGAGAGAATCATTTGTAAACTGCATATTCTGCTTCCTGACTGTGCAGGCTGTGTAACTCTCCATTAATTCCCGCATTTCTAAATTTGCTTTTAAATGCTTCAGATCCTCTAAGAGTTATCTTTACTTATTAGTTTTTCAATATCAGTAAAGAATTACTGGTAATACTCCATAGATAAATGTAGCAAAAACCATGTTAAGGAACCATTCTTGTGTTTGGGTGGTAGGTAAATTTAAATCATCACCTGATTTAACATGAATGTCATCTAGCACTTGGACATCTTTAGGGGAGTCCACTGTTTTGCACGGATCCTTATCAGATCCTTGATCTAAGGACAGCTTAGTCTCATCAGTCTGGGAAGTCCTGAGAAGGACTGTGTAGGCAGGTGCCCTTCCTCTTCTACCTGAACTATAAACAAACAAAAAACAATTAATAAATGAATAATATTCACCAACCCCTATCAACACCATTACCACCATCACTGCTGTTGCCACCTTCACCATCTTCTGCACCTAACTGCTTTATTTAGGTAAAATATATCAATTTCTTTTTTCCTATTTTAGTTATTTCTGCAGAATCTCTCACCAGCATTTCCAAGAACTCAAGAAGGTTTAACACCATTAGATCTAGCAGTCGAAGGCAAACACAGTAAATGTGTCAAACTCTTTGGTAACTATAGTTTTACTCTTTATTCTCTGTTTATTACTCATTGTATTTACTCTTTGTTTAACTTTCCTCATGACATTTTAGTAACATGGGAATATCTCTGCATGCATTCGTCATTTAGCTAAGCATATCATTTACATCTTCAACAGGTATAACAAGCATATTTACATATGTGTGTGTGTGTGTGTGTGTAGGTGGGTGGGCAGGTGTCTACATACTTGTATTTACATTGATGTGTACATTTATGCATGGTTATATTTATGTGCAGTGCCATGTAAAGGCGCCCATGTAGTGTCACATAAAAGCACCCAGCACTTTCTGTAAAGTGGTTCATGTTAGGAAGGGCATCCAGCTGTAGAAACCATGCTAAATCAGACTGGAGTCTTGTGCAACACTCCCCACCCACTAGCTTTCCAGCTCTGGTCACACTGTCCAACCCATGCCAGTATGAACAATAGACATTAAAGGGTGATGATGATGATGTGTGTGTATGCATGTGTGTATGTCATCATCATTATCATTTTCTCAGGCTTCCATGGGTTGAATAGGTCTTCTTCAGCACAGCTTCTCACTACCTGAAACCATTTCACTTGATGTCCATTCTTCATTCTTAATAATGTCCTTTTCACCCACATTTTACATTGATCACTCACCTGAACCACAAATTATCTCTCCTTCTCCACCATACATCTCTCTCTCACTCTCTTCCCCCATATACTATGTCTGCCTCCTCCCCACATACGCACTCTCTTGTAACCTTCCCAACCACACATCATCTCCCACTAACCCATGTCTCATTTGTCACTTCCAATAATCCACCAATATATTCCTCACCCCTACATAATCTCTACAGTTGTCACTCTTCCCTACCATACATCTCTCTCTCTCTTACCCCATATTCTATGCCTATCTCCCCCTCCCCCACATACACACATTCTTGTAACCTTCCCACCCACACATCATCTCTCCCCCCACCTACCACTCACAACCCATATGTCTCAATGGTCACTTCCAGTGCTTATCTACAAATCCATTCCTCAATCTCTGCAGTTGTCACCTACTCTGCTCCACCTTCCCTGCTTATCATCTCTCAACACTTGTTCAAAAATTATATCCACCCTCTCAGCTATTCCCCATCTCCAGACATCTCTCACTTTCCTTTACACTTTCACAATCCCTACCCACCCACACTCCCTGCCCCCCCCCCGCTTATATCTACCCACGTCTTCCTTGAGGTTCCACCCAGACACCTCATGGCCACATTTTTTACCTCTTCCCTACCCTGCCCCAGTCACTCCTACTCTTTCTTCTAGAATGTAACTAAATGGTTCCTCTACAAGAGAAGCTGTTCTGTTCTGGCCCCTTCTCTCCTACTTTAACCACCAGCCTCATAAATCCAATGCCCACCCCCACCCACCTGTCTACAGTAGCACAATTCACCTGAAGGAGATCTTAGTCTTGCAAGCTGCATGGTGACCTCCCTAGTATTGGTGCCATAAAAAAGAGCACCTACTACACATTGTAAATTGGTTGGTGCGAGGTGGGACATCCAGCAGACATAAGCGCACAATTGAGTCCTAGAACCTACCAGTTCTTGTCAAACCATCCAACTCATGTGAGCACAAAACATGGATGCTAAATGGTGGTGGTGGCGGTGGCAGTGGCGGCGGCGGCGGCGGCGATGACGATAGTGATGATGATGATTATGATAATGATGATGATGTTTTGTAAAAAAAATCTTTTGAAACATTTTTTCCCCATGATTACCAAGAAAAATTTAAAAAAAAAACAACAAAGAGCAAAAATATTCAATTTCATTTGATTTGAGTATTGTCTATTATGTGTGATAAATTTATATTTTCACAGAGAAATACGTCCCTCCCCAGGCATTAACAAAACTTGAACATTGGTTACATCCAGAACTTGAACGACAAGTAAGCACATGTGTTTTTATGTATTTATGTATTTATTGATGTATTTATTCTTCCTATTGAAAACTAATGTTTCTTATTGATTTTTTATTTTGTTTTCTTTGTTTTCAAATTCATTATTTTATTGGTCACAAATATCTTTGCCATCATCCTCAACACCCATCCCTCCATAAACACATGCTCTTCCTCTCTCTCTCTCTCTCTCTCTCTCTCTCTCTCTCTCTCTCTCTCTCTCTCTTACCTCTCTTTGTCATTATACCTACCTATTTTGTTTGTCAAACCATCCCTCTCTCTATCTTTTTTCTTACTCATTCACACGCGCGCGCACGCACACACGCACGCACACACACACACACACACACCACTCATAAATACATATACACACACACGCACACACACACCACTCATAAATACATATACACACACACGCACACACACACCACTCATAAATACATATACACACACACATTGTTATACTTTTGAATGATGGCACACTGCTGGCTAGGTGGGAAGGCTAATATTCCCCTGAACAGAATACCAGTTTGTCACAGGGTTTCTCATCTACAGTTGAGTGGACTTGAACGACATGAAATGAAGTGCTTTTTTCCTCAAGAACACAGTGCACCACTGGCTTGGGAATTGAAACTACAATCTTTCAATCATGAGTGCAACACCCTAACCACAGTTTCCAGTTTTCATCCGTAAATTTCTTTTGGCGAGGTTAATACAATGCTGTAGAAGAAATAGTATTTGCTCAGTGTAGTCTGTAATAGCATGTGAGAATAATTTTAAAATATGCATCCAGATCTTACACTTATATTGAGCAGACAGAAAATAGCACAACTAAGCACTGTCTGTGGCTGTGTGGTAAGAAGCTTGCTTCCCAGTCACATTGTTCCAGTTTCACTCCCACTGCATGGCACCTTGGGCAAGTGTCTTCTACTATAGCTTCAGGTCGGCTAAAGCCTTCTGAGTGGATTTGGTTGACGGAAACTGTAAGAAGCCCGTCGTATATATATATGAACATATCTATATGTGTGTGTCTGTGTTTGTCTCCCACCACTGCTTGACAACAAATGTTGGTATGTTTATGTCCCCATAACTTAGCAGTTCAGCAAAAGAGACTGATAGAATAAGTACTTTGCTTTAAAAAAAATAGATACTGGGGTGAATTTGTTTGACTAAAACCCTTTAAGGCAGTGCCCTAGCATGGCCGCCACAGTCAGCTAACTGAAACAAGTAAAAGATAAAATATGATATAACAGAAAAAATGAAACCAAAACAAAACAAAGCACTGCATGTAACCAACAAACATAGAGCTATGCAATGGAAACGTGTAATTAAAATAAGACTTGCGAATAATAATGGTATCTGATTTAGATACAAGCAAAACCAGGTATTTTGAGGGGCAGGTTTAGCCAATAGTATCAACCCCAGCACTTTATTTTATCTACTCTGAAAGGATGAAAGGCAAAGTTGACCTCAGCAGCATTTGAAATCAGAACATAAAGAGCTAGAAGAAATATTGCAAAGCAATTTTTCCAATGCTGTATTGGTTCAGCCAGTGAACTGCCTTTAACCCTCGGCTTATTATTATTATTATTATTATTATTATTATTATTATTATTATTATTATTATTA
>NC_142946.1:54754557-54797057 GCF_046866305.1 Octopus bimaculoides
CACACACACACACACACACACACACACACACACACACACACACAGAGTTATACAACCTGAATCAATATGTCTGAAGAGCATTATAAAAATAAGATTTAAATGCAAAGACAAACACTAAACCTTAAAAAGAAAAAAATACTCAAGATCAATCACAACAACTAAACAATATTAAACAACTGGACAGATCAAATAATTAAAAATGAAGAGAACAACATTAATAAACAACTGGATAGATCAAATAATTAAAAATGAAGAGAACAACATTAATAAACAAAGTAATCTGTTAGCAAAAGAATTAGAAAACAACATTTAAAGTTAATATTTGTTATTACTTAAGCGATTCGAATACAACATTTAGACTATGATTAGTGAATGGATTAAAAGGATTATGAACAAATTCCTTGACATAGAAAGAAGAAAAGCAATTTATGGTGAAAAACATAATATAAGCAGTATATTTCATACGAGGTGGTATCAAAAGATTTCTGGACTACTTCTGTAGCACACCAACAGATGGCAGCACAC
The DNA here is from genome assembly GCF_046866305.1 of Octopus bimaculoides. Classification (NCBI taxonomy): domain Eukaryota; kingdom Metazoa; phylum Mollusca; class Cephalopoda; order Octopoda; family Octopodidae; genus Octopus; species Octopus bimaculoides. Next base: position 54,755,083 of record NC_142946.1, read on the forward strand.
AGTTGCATGATCAGTGAGAGCTAGCAGTGACCTTCATGAGGCAGTGAGCTGAGTGACATTACTGTGTTTACTTTGCAAGTTGTGAAATTTGTGTTTTTGTGATCACGTGTATGCTGTAGTCTGCGATTTTGTCATGGACAGGAAGTTGGAACAAAGAGCCAGCGTGAAATTTTGTATTAAACTTGGGAAGTCTACAACAGAGACATTGAGCATGCTTTGGCAAGCTTATGGTGATGAGGCAATGGGTCATATGCAATGTTTTGAGTGACATGGGCGCACAACAGAGCTACAGCTGGGGAAAGAATAGATGTGCAAAAAAAAAAAAAAGAAAAAAAAAGAAAAGAAAAGATGAACAATAAAATACAGTGAAAGAGCTCTTTTATATACTAACCAATTATAAAACAGGCCACTGCTGTGCCCTGCAAGAGAGAGAAGAAAGTTAAGAATAGCTGCTTCACAGAATAATGTTTATATGTTATTGTTAATAAAATAAACACTTATATTCTATTTTTTATATAATAATAATTATGGATTTAATACTAAATGTTCTTTATTAATGTTTATATAACAATGTCTTCGAAAACAATTTAAATGTTTATTATAAAATTAAGTTGTCAGTTTTTATTAGCTGACTGTTTTGTGGTGTCAATTGTTCTTCTCCCCCAAATTTTACCCATTTTAAAAGCAACACAATAAGAATAGCTACTTACAAGAACAGCAAATAGAAGAACAACACCAAGATTATCATAGAAAATCCGATTGTTCAGACTATACGAAGCTCCCAGAATAACACTGGAATAACAAGGAATTGATATGTTTCAGAGATACATTATATATTGGTTTCAAATTTTGGCACATGGCCAGTAATTTCAAGGAGGGAGTAAGTCAATTATATTGACCCCAGTGCTCAACCGGTTCTTATTTTATCGAACCCAAAAGGATGAAAGCAAGTTGACTTGGGTGGAATTTGAACTTAGAACATAAAGATGGACTATATACTGCTAAGCATTTTACCCAGTGTGTTAAGATTCTACCTGCTCGCTGCCTTCGATACGTCATATAATTACTGTCCCTTATTGCCTGCTTCTCCTCACTGACATTACTCATTCCTATTTCAATCATTCCCTGACTCCAAATATGCCCTAAACAGATATTTGCTGTGTTCACCTCAATATCCAACTCCGATCATCTTTCTCACTCTTTGAAAACTTACCTACTCACCCAATCTTTCTGTTCCCCCCCTTCTTATTTTCCCTCTCATTTTCACCTTATACCTTGTAAATTGCAGTGTGTAAAGTAATTGGTGATATTGGTGATAGGAATGGCATCTAACCATAGAAACCACGATAAAATTTGGATGCATTAATGAGATGTGGTCCTCAGACCCATTTAGTAAGTAAGTTTCTACAACACCTGAAAGCTATCCTTGACAGCCTTAACCATATTAACCAGGGAAACAAAAGCATAGAAGGTGAACCACAGAGGCAACTTGTATATGTGGTTGTTAGACCTTTTAGAAGCAGTTGCCAAATCTCTTTCAAATCATTATTAAAAAAGGGAAAGACCACATTGAATAATGTTGTCATTGTACCTTTAAAATAACAGGATGGCCACAGGAGGAACGCCTTTGATAAGTCTGTTCAGGTAGTGTTGCCTGGGCTTAATCTTTTAGCATTTACGCTGATCATATCTTGCCTAAATATTCTACCTGTTTTATATTCAAGCAGGCTAGGTTCAGCCTCTCACATATACCCTACAATGTCATTGTTGACCAGCCTTGTACTAAGCAAACCAGTAAACTAAAAAAAATTGATAAAGCGAAAGTAAATGAAAGAGAAAGAGAAAGAAAAAGAAAATGAAACTGTTGAAAGAGTATTAAAAGATTTCATAAGACTTTTTTAATGTTTTTATAATTATAACATTACAGCGTCCCATACAGAAAGTCACAAAGAGCTGCATGTGGCCTCAGTATAAAACAGCAGCAGCTTTTCATCATTTTCTCTCTTTGTGTCTTTCGTCCTTCCTTTCTCTGTATTTCTTTCTAAACATTGCTCTCTACACCAGAAACACAAGACCTGACATTTGTGGGGAGGTAGAGGGGCTACAATCAATAATATCAAGTTCTTCCGCAGTATAGCGCAGATATTTATTATGCCATAATACATTCATTCCTACATGGACCCAGGACATAAGAACGACATGAGGTTGTGGAATCCATGACTTTCTTAAAGGCAGAAGTGATGAAAATGAAGTAAAATTGCTCTGAGAATTGAAACTAGATCATAGGTTTGTTTCAGTGGGAGTTTTTACTGCAACCAAAAGAATTTACTTATTTATACCTTCAGATAGATAAATATAGGTATATCAGTAGATTGTTAGATGGAAGGTTATATAGATAGATAGATAGATAGATAGATAGATGGGCAGATAGATAGGTAGGTAGATAGGTAGGTAGGTAGATAGGTAGATAGATAGATAGATGGGCAGACAGACAGACAGACAGATAGATAGATAGATAGATAGATAGATAGATAGATAGATAGATAGACAGACAGATGGATAGGCAGACAAATAGAAAGATAGTTACCTAAATAGATATGCAGACAGACAGACAGAAAGGTAAATAGATAGGTAGATATTCGGAAAGATAGATAGGTAGATAGACACACAAATAGACAGACAGATAGATAGATAGATTGATAAATAGATAGACAGACAGATAGACAGACTGATAGACAGACAGACAGACAGACAGATAGTTAGATAGACAGAAAGATAGATAGATACTTACGGAGGAAGTAAGGCCAGGAAAAATACATCTGGTGAAAATGTTTCTGGTATAAGTTCATCAAGTGAAGTAAATCTGCAAAATGGAATGAATATTAAATATATTGATTATTGTGTATATAAATACAGATATATAAATTACATCATCATCATCATTGTTTAACATCTGTTTTCCTTGCTGGGTTGCACAGTTTGACCAAAGCTGGTAAGGTCAGGGGCCACACCAGGCTCCAATGCCTATTCTGGCATTGTTTCTATGCTTATTCTGGCATCGCCTGTTCTGACTGATGCCCTTTCTAACACCAACCCCTCTACAGAGTGTACTGGGTGCTTTTTATGCAACACCAGCATCAGAGCTTTTAACATGACACCAGCACATGCATATAAATGCAGGTATAGGAACCTATGCAACTCATCATGATTTAAGTGGGGTTATACATAAATCAGGTTATGTAATTGTATTTAGTGTTTATGCATGAGTATGTAATACATATAAACACACATATTTGTATGTATGTGTATGCACACATCTATGTGAATATATGTATTTTGGTTAATTTGTCGATCACCTGATGGATTGATTAAACATGCTTCATATTAAACTTTATTGTTTTATGTAAATGGAAGGATAAGGCGGTAAACTGGCAAAATCTTTAGCATTCTGGGTAAAATGCTTAGCAGCATTTTGTCTGTCTTTACATTCTGAGTTCAAATTTTGCTGAGGTCAGCTTTGACTTTCATCCTTTTGGGGTCAGTAAAATAACTACTAGGTGATCCCTGGAGTCAATGTAATCGATTTACTCCTTTCTCTGAAATTAATGGCCTTGTGCCAAAATTTGGAATCATCTACATGGAAGGATAAATGATGATTATTACTGGTATGAATTTGATCATTAGTTTGCTGAATCAGGGCTGACACAAAACTAATCTAGAAATACTGCCCCAGCTTGGCTTTGGTCATAGGAATGAAGCTAGTAGAAGAATAAAAGAATGCCACTGTGTTACCATTCTGAAACCTTATATAATCTATTTCTTTGGAACACCTCCACACCCAATCCCAGTTTTCACCTATTTTCCCTGTCCCATCATTATCTGTCATCACCATCCTTGTCATCATCATTGCTGACACTGTTGCCACTGCCACTTGCACTGCCATTGTCATCATCATCATCTTATACACATTTTCCATGCTATTACTGGTTGGCTGTGTTGTTAAAGTTACTACCTTCCTAGACATGCTGGTAGACCTTGTTTTATTCTGGTGTTCCATTTTCTGGAGCATAGTTTCAATAACAGGAAGCCCTACCTAACAACAAACACCTTACAGAGTGTATTGGGATCATTTTATTGAAGAACTAGCATTAGAGAGAGTGTCAAGACTAAAGGTTCTTCTCAATCCTATATTATCTCCACTCATTCACCATCCTCTTCACAAAGTGTACTGGGTGCCGTTTATTGTATCATGGAACCATTAGTATATGTTGTCTCCAATGTCTTTATCTTAAATTTTTAAGAATCTTTCCTTTCAACATTTATCATCATTGTTTGCATCTTGGCTATCTTGTGTGTCATCTCAACAACAATCCTATGCACATAAAGCATAACAGCTATAAAACAGTGAACTCACCTTACAACGCATCCAAATGCTATTCCTAAGCACAACAAGAAACTGAAATTATAGATAGAGAGATAAATAAGTTATACATACATAAATACATACATACATGCAAGCATGCATGCATACATACATACATACATACATACATACATACATACATACATACATACATACATACATACAGTATCAACCAAGTATGCACAAAAGGGATAGAGATGCAGGAAAAGCAGTAAAATGTGACAACTGATGCAGATGAAGTTAACACCAAAGATATCACCCACATCATAAGCAGCTGTTCAAAAATGTCATCACGGTATTATCTACCAATGAGACATGATGTTGTAGTTAGGACACTCCATAATGAAATCTGTCGGAAGGTTAACCCCGAGGACAAAGAGATAAGAACAGTATGGTTAGAAGCCATAGCCACTCATAATAAAAAGGAATATTGGTGGAATATCCCAGTGAAGACCTGATATAATGATTTGGGATACAGAAAAGAAACTGTGTACAGTCGTGGAAATTAGCTGCCCAGTGGATGAGCATCAACAATTTGACTTCTTTGAAAGCCCAATAGATCTGTCATTTTAATGAATTTTAATTACCTTTTTCTGATAATATCTGAAAAGAAACAGCAATCTTAGCAAAATATATTAAGCAACAATAATAATGAATTAAAAAACATAACAATAAACAAGCTTTTGACGGTCTTATAGATATTTCAAAATTATGATGCTATGATGCTAGGTGTTTCCATTATTTTGTCCAACCCCTGTATATATGTTAAGAGGATAATGCAGTTGTAGCTGCTTTTGTGTGTGTGTGTGTGTGAGAGCGTATGAGTGTATGTGTGTGAGAGAGAGAGAGATAGAGAGAAGCAATTCCAGTACATCGTTGGTACTTTATCAATAACCAAAAGGATTAAAGATAAAGTTTACCTTTATGGGATTTGAACTCAAAACGCCAATTGTAGGAACAATTATTCCAAAGTATTTTGTCTGAGCGTTGTAACGATCCTGCCAATCGACCACTGTCTTGGTAAAGTATTTGTCTTTTATTTTTTACTTCTTCAGTCATTGTACTGAGGCCATGCTGGAGCACCACCTTGAAAGATCCAGTTGAACAAAGCAGCCTCAGGACATATTTTCAAATGTTGCACTTATTTTCTTAGACCCTTTTGCAAAACTGCTAAGTTATGGAGACATAAATAAACCAACAGTGCTTGTTAAGTGGTGGTGAGAGACATGCATACATACATACATACATACATACATACATACATACATATGCCTTGATGCAGTACCAGGCAGTGGCTCTCATGGCTTCTGATCTTAATTGATTGGAAGTGTTATCATGTACATTGTTTTGTCTTTGTATAAAAAAATGGGCTACAGTAAATATTCTGCTCAATACCACAGATTTGCTTGTCACTTGTTTGACCTTAACCAGTTGAGCATGTCCCTAGGTGACTGATGATATGTGCATCTCTAATCATGAGCAGAAGTGGTGGGCAAGCATCATAGCCATGTGTCGAGAGGAATTCTTTGGGGTTTGGATAATTCACCTCTGGAAACATGGATGCTTCATTCAACATCCTTAAACAACCCTTTTGAGGGGGATGGGCGACTCAACCTGAAGAAAATTCTAACTGGGCCCCACCTGCAAGGTCATGTGCTGTTTATCTTGATATGAAATTACCATGTTGCGCACATGTTGTGATGCATGTGCCTGGTGTAACCTTATTAGCTGGGTAACCATGATGGGTATACTGGGCTTTGTATATTTTACCTCAGTGTCACTGTGATGACATGCACTGCTCTCTTGCTCAATAATAATATATATACATGCAGGCAGAAATTATATATATATTATATATATAATTTCTGCCTGCATGTATATATATTATTATTGAGCAAGAGAGCAGTGCATATATATATATATATATATATATATATATATATATATATACACAAACAATTGCAGAGTGGAAGGTGTTTATAAACCATTTAAAAACACACACAAAAACCATTAGATTCACTTCAGTGTTTAAATTTAATTTGTCAAAATATTTTTGTTGCTTTGAAACTGTGACCTGTTCACTGACAAAATTCCATGCTATATATAAATGTGTGTATATATATATATATATATATATATAAATGTGTGTATATATATATATATATATATATATATATATATGTATATATTGGGTCAGATCATCCCATAAATAATGTGGTTTTTTTATACGTCTTTTATTTTTCAAAATTAAGATAAAGTTCTTTTTTAATCTAAAATATACTCTCCTTCATTTTCTACAATGCTCTTTCATTTATCTGGTAGACTTCCAAAATTCACTCGTCTGTGATGAAAAATACTCCTCCAGTACTGTTCTGACCTTGTCTACAGAATTCATATTTTTTCTGTCCAAATGATTTTGAAGACTGCAAAATAAATGATAATTAGATGGGGAAATGTCTGGCGAATGTGGTGGGTGGGGTGGTCGAGCATTATCTTGATGGAAGAACACCTTCCGTCTTGAAATCAAAACTGGTTGTTTTTCCTCTTGCACTGACTTGCAGTAGATCTCCTTTGTTATCATTTGGTTTAGGTTTAAAAGTTCAAAGTGGACTAAACCTTTCGTATCCCACCAAACAGATAACAACACCTTACATGGGTGAAGATCTTCTTTTGCTTGGAGCGCTGGTGTTTCTCCTTTTCTGATGGCACACTGGTGTCAATGAATGGTTGAATGACCAAATCCAAGCTTCTCTGCCAGTTCCTTAACAGTTATGATGGGATTTTGTTCCATCAGGGTCTGCAGGACAACCTTGTCAAGCTCTACAGATCTTCCAGGACAAGGCTCATCTTCTAAGCTGTAGTTTCCGGCTTGAAATTTCTGGAGTCACCATAGACACTGGCTTACGCTTATTGTCCGATCCCCATATCCTGTATTAATATTCCTTGCACCTTCTGATGCATTGTTGCCTTTATTGAACTCAAAGCAAAATATGCTGAATATGCTCCTTTGTCACTTCTATTATGTGGTTGCAAACCAATCTTCTCAACCACACAGCCTACACACATATAAGCTGTACTTGCAAATGTAAGCCATGCCCATATGCCTGTGTGCAGGTTTCATTTGTGTTGTATTTGATTTGCAAGTGAAGCCAATGTATTGAGTGGGAAGCGCATTGTTTTAAAAATGTGTATTATGTGTGTCACTGTGGTAATGAGGAATACATGTCTGTATAATGTTATTTACAAGTGTGCTGAAATGTTAAGAAATATGCACAGACTGAATGATTGAATTAAATTACTGTAGCATGTAAAGAAATATGCTAGTTCTGTTGTAATTCTATATGTTATTAGTACAATTGGACGAGACAATAGCATCTGTAAAGACATAGAGAGTTTACACATCAAGGTAGACATAGGCACATTCCACAAGATTCAAAACAGACTGTAAATATTGATTTATTCTCTTAAAGCATTTTTTAAAATCTCGAATATTTGCATACATATCTTCCAAGACATACATTTAGTATCTCTCCAATAATAATAATAATAATGGTGTTTGTGGTTGTGGTGGTGGTGGTGGTGGTAGTAATGCCAGTGTTGATGATGATGATGGTAATGGTGGTGGTGGTGGTGGTGGTAGTGGTGGTGGTGTTGATGATGATGATGATAATAATGATGTTGATGATGATGATGATGATATTTACTTTATAATGATAAAGAGAGAAATAAAAAAAACATTTCAAACAACTAAATTAAATAGCAAAATATGTAGCACATTATTTACATTATTAACATGTAGTTTAGTGCGTAGTAAAGTTGTAAACACAAAGCTATCATGTGTGTGTGTGTGTGTGTGTGTATATGCGTGTCCTAGGTATAACTTTAAACTACATCCAGTAGTGGAGCCCTGATTTTCGGGTTTCTGGGCTTTAAGGAGTGTGGAACCATCTCTTAGTTAATATTGTTCTCAGGTCTAGTCTGACTCCGAGTAGAAGCTCCTGCAAGGGTTTCCACTACAGGTTAATCAGCATGTAAATAAAAACTGCTGAGTATGTGGGATGTCTTTCCTATTCTCCCAGCATCGTTCTCAGAGAGAGAGACACCATGATGTAAAAGCTGTGGTTTCACATGATTACTGGTCATCTTGCTTTGACCTGTGATTAGGCATTAATTTCAGAGACTCAGTGAGTCACTCTAATCGAATGTCGTACAGATGTCTTTTTATGGTGACCTCATTTTTCATCTGCTGTTCCATTCATTGGTGGAGGTGCAATGGCCCAATGGTTAGGGCAGTGGACTCGCGGTCATGGGATCGTTGTGAGTGTTTATTGAGCGAAAACACCTAAAGCTCCACGAGGCTCCGGCAGGGGATGGTGGTGAACCCTGCTGTACTCTTTCACCACAACTTTCTCTCACTCTCACTTCCTGTTTCTGTTGTGCCTGTAATTCAAGGGTCAGCCTTGTCACACTGTGTCATTCTGAATATCCCCGAGAACTACGTTAAGAGTACACGTGCCTGTGGAGTGCTCAGCCACTTGCACGTTATACACACACACATATATGTACAAATCTTTTATCTTTTATCTTTTATCTTGTAACTAAGTTGTTTGAATGCAAATAGGACATTTTCTCCTGAATCTGTGCAATGGAGACTCTTGTGCGTTTATCATCTAATTGACCCAATTAGATGAATAATACTGCTGAATATGTGGCAACCCATCCAACCCATGCCAGATGGAAAGAAAACTATAAAATGATGATGATGATGATGATGATAGTGATGGTGATAAATTTACAATGATAAAAAATATGAAAAGCTGTATCAGCACTACTGATCATTTTCCTGAGGCCTATACATCATCATCATTATTATCATCATTTAGCATCTGCTTCCCATGCTGGCATGGGTCAGACGGTTTGGCTGAAACTGGTAAGCTGGAGAGCTGCACCAGGTTCCAATTTGATTTGGTATGTTTTCTACAGTTCGATGCCCTTCCCATGGCAATCACCAACTCAATCAGCAGATCCTGTTAAAGGGAATACTTACCATGATTCGGGTATATACCTGGCCAGTCTGTGGCAATGATGGAAACCTGAAACAAAGAACAAAGATGTATATGTAACAAGTTAAATGTGACCCAGAGCAGCACTACCTGCTCCAGGCACTTGATGCAGGCCTCTATGCTGAGTCTGAGGCTGTGTGAGAAGATGAATGGAAGCATATCGTCGCCATCACTGGTGATCACTCCAAACACCAGGATGTTGGCTGGATGTTTGATTTTTATCCCTCTCAGTACATGTTCTCAGATCGCACTATCCTCAGATTGACATCCAAACACTCTGAAATGTTGATATTGGAGCTTCCAGCATGAATGCCAAGCAGTACACCATGTCATTTCCAAATTTCTGGCAGAGTGAATTGCATCATGGTGCTGTTTTTCTCACAGATGGTGCCTGACTGACCGTACTACACTGTGTAGTTAACAAAATCAAAAACAAACAATGTGCATGCGCAAAATTAAAAATAGGAAATGGAGACAATTTACCCATTGCACCCTATATATATATATATATATATATATATATATATATATATATATATATATATATATATATATATATATATATATATATATATATATATACATATATATATATATATATATATATATACATATATATATATATATATATATATATAGAACAAATTAGTGAGGGATTATCAATCTGGGCAAAATACTTCATATGCTCTCTGTTGGCACATCAGGCTAACAATATTACTTAGATTAGTGAAGAACTCCAGTCGGATCCTAAGTTATGGTTCATCATAATTCTATATTGTAAATCCATAGATGGGCTCCAGATAAACTGGCTTTTACACAGAGTGATATATAAAAAACAAGTTTGAAATAATGGTAAACCTTCATATCTAAGCTCTAAAAAAGAAAGAAATAAAGAAAAAGTAAAAGACGAGTTTACCTACCGACAGCCAGGAAGACAGCAGCTAAAGTTGTGCAAGCAATGTATAGAATGACTGAAGTATGCTGAATGTTAAACTGAACCAGGTGGATCTGATGGCTAATGATGATCCTGCCAACAGTTTTATTGAGGTTTTGTCCTGATGTGGTCACCTCATTATTGGAACTTCCATTTCCCCATAATGTCACCAGATCAGATGTCTGCTGGAAAGGAGTTGTTTGGAAAACTGAACTATTGGAGCTCTGTGTTTGTGGTGGAACCTTGATGTTTGTCTGTGGGGAAGCACTGAATACTTTTGTTGTAAAATTTCCAGGGTTCGTTTGTATAGCTGATATAAATTTGCTGGTACTAAAATATGGCAAGTTTGAATTCACTTTGGCTGGTGATGTATTTGATATGCTTGAATTAAGGATCGTTGACAAAAGTTTGTTGTTTCCATTTGGAGTCACTTTCGTTAAGGTTATACTTACAGATGTCGATATTTTAGCCAGGAAAATCAGGCAGACTAATAATGCATGCCATGTAAAATACATTGCAAATAACTAATGTAGAAAATGGGTTAAACCTTTAAAAAAAAAAGAAAAGAAAAATAATGAGTAAAAATAGTTCATATAACAACTACAAAATAAAACAAAAAGTTTATAAAGCTTGTTAAATTGTAGTTAATTGAAGGTTATAAAATAGGGCTCATTGTGAAAGACCCTTAAATAAATGATGAGGATAACAATAACAATTTCACACACTGACACAATGCCAAGAGTAAGGAAGAGGTGTAACCAGTATGTTACTGGTATCTAGATTACTGATCTTGAAGGGTTTAAAGGTAAAGCTGACTCCCCAAGGGAACAGAACTCAGAACTTTAAGGGATGTAATTATATACCACGAGATATTTAGTCCAACACTACTACTTTTGCTCTGGGTCAGCTCTTTGAAATTAAAAGAATGACCACACCTTCTCTTAAACAAAAGTCAAGTCACAGCCCAGTCTGGAGGAAGGTACAGTACTCGTTACCTTTGTAGGTCCTCCAAAACTAGTCAGACTGGTATGATTGATATGCATTTTGAACAGCTGAAATTTGATGTTTGCAAGGGAACAAATGTGTTTTAGAGAATTCTAAAGAGTTGACTTTCTAGAAGAGAAAGACTGGGTAAAGGGGAAGTGCAGGGCCTGGTGAGGAGGAGGCATAAAATAAATGACAAAAGGAGAAGAGACAGGTGTGAAGGAAGGAATTGGATGGAGGTTGTAGATAACTAACGAGCTATGAGAAGCAGAGGCTGTTTATTGTAGCGGTGGGAGAACCAGAGTGAGGAGACATTGTGTTTGTGCACTAGAGGTTGGTGTGATTTGGAGAATGGTTCCTCACCAATCAGTTGAATGGTTTTTATTTGGATGTAAGTCATGGATATTTATATGTTGCAGTAGCACAGTTCTAGATGAAGGAACAATGTTCCACGGTGGACTTGAGTTGAGCTTTGCAGAGTGTCAGTAGGTGTTGGGGTCTGAAGTAATTTCTGACTCTAAAGTAGAAATTAGCTCTTGGGACATGGTTTTTGTTATGTTACATATGTGAGACTGCTTGGAGAGACCACCAAGGATTGTGAAACCTAACATTTGTAGTGACTTTAGGGATTTTATGTTGCCCATGACTAGAGAGAGAGAGGGGGGAGAGGGAGAGAGAGAGAGAGAGAGAGAGAGAGAGAGAGAGAGAGAGAGAGAGAGAGAGAGAGAGAGAGAGAGAGCAGTGTAGAAGATTGTTTCCTTGGCATGTGCAATGAATGCATCTCTGAGCTGTTAGGGGAGACAAAGACTGTCATGTCTTGTAGAATGTTTTGGAAATCTTTGCTAATGGAGGCAGTTTGACTTGCATGCTGGCTAAGGATGATGCTTTTGTTTGGAATGTTATGAAGATATGAAGAATGCCATCATCAGTAAAAAAGCAAATATTATCAAAGGTGACAGCAAGTCAAGTCATTAATTCACAAGAGGAACTATGTGAATGACGTAAGAGAGCTTTGGGATATACCAAAGTTAAGCGAGTGTTGATGAGAGAGAGTCCCTTCTATGCCTGTTGCATTGGTATGATTTCGACTGGAAGCTTCCAACCCAAGAGACTAGAATCAAACGAAGCCCATTAGCAATTTAGTGAGATGTTCATTCCATACACAGTCACACTGATTTAAAGTACAGTAGTAGTGTTTGTACCAAATTTCTTAAAGGTGAGGAGGCACTGATGAATGTCATAGCAAAGAAGATCCAAGCAGAGCTGACTCTTTGATGAAAAGTGAGGTAAGAGAGAGGGACTGAAGGTATTGGAGAAAGTGGCTGTTAAATGTCTTCATCACTTTAAGATGTTGACACTGAGAGCAATAAGCTGATAGTTGGTGGGGTTTGAGGAGTTAGCTTTCTTGAGGCTGGGATACACAGTTGTATTTTCCTGGTGTTCATACTTGCCATATACATGTATGCAGTGGTGAAACTGGTTCACTGGTAATGGAGAGTTTTGTTTGTGTTTTACCAAGTGTGTACAAAATGAAGTGGGAAGTAAACTGGAACAGGATGTATGGTTTGTGTATTGGTCGAAAGTCTACAAATGTTTGATAAACAGATGGAAAATGTCTTGCAATTTTGGCATTATTCTTTGATTGAAGAATTTTTTTAATGATTTTGGTTTGGTTTGCTTGTGGAGGAGACAAGAAGAGATCACAACTTTGAATTGATGCATGTAACCCAGTTAAGTGTTAATGATTTAGGATCTGTTTTTTGAAATTTTGTACTTACTGGGACACCAATCACAAGCTAGACAAATAAAGGTCATAGGATTATGTACCTGCTGAGAGGGAGCTTCTTGAGATGTCACTCATAGATCGTATCTTGAACACTATCTGGCAACAGGCCTTTGTTCAGAAACCTTTTGCTTCTGTATCCTTGCACAAATAATGGCACCATGCATAGCAAAGAGAAGTGGCAGCCAGTGCACCAAGGAATCATGATTCAAATGATTGCAGTTGAAGTCTGATTCATATGATTGCAACTGAGTAAAATTCATTAAAATCAATCACCAGCCAGATGTGATATTAAGTTGAGTGACTTATTTGGCCTACTACCAAGGAAAAAGAAAAGAGGGGAAAAAGAATCAAGGCCAAGATGTTTCATTATGTGACCAGCATTAGTGAGATTGTCTCAGAATCCTCTCTACCTTCTAAAAGTAGTTGACAGAATGACAAGATCAGGGATCTTAGATGTGCTGACTTTATTGCTCGTGAAGAAATCACAGCCGTCATGGGGTGATTTGTTGTTGGTTCAGCTGTTATGAATACAGAGACACGTGTAAAACATGGCTTTAGGCCAATGAACTAAATACCAGTCAATTGCCCTTTGTAACAGAATAAAATAAGTTTAATTGAAATCAAAGAATAACTAAAAACTACAAACTTGATGCTAAATAGCAGTCACTCACCTTTGTTACAGAATGAAATAAATTAAAGAAATTTAAATTCAGATCTGACTGAGAAACAGTATGTTTGATACAAAGATTCTTGTATTCATGATAGATTTAAATAAATTGTGTAGTTATTATTTATAAAAGTAAATGGATAATAACAATAAAATTGATAAAAAAACAAGCACACTTTAACCCTTTAACATTTAAACAGGTTATATCAGGCCCAAATATTCTACCTGTTTTATGTTCAAACCAGGCAGATCTGGCCTTTCACACCTACCCTACAATGTCATACTGAAAATAAACAGTCACATCATTGAACTTTCAAAGCCACTAGATAATGCATGATTAATTGAAAACAACATGCATAAATAAGCATAGTACAAACTATGATGAAGGGTAGCCAGTGTGTTCCATTAGACAATCTAAAATACTATTAAATTTCATTCAATTTTAAAAAAGGTAAAATTGGACAGAACTTATGGGATGACCTGATAGTTACTAGAAAGTTTTTATAGATATCATGAGTTTTCTTTCTTTTCTTTTTTTCCTTGTTTCTTTTCTTAACTAGATTTCTCTTTAAGTATGAAAATGGTTAATGTATTTTATATGTCATTTTAATAGCTAAGGTAGTTATTTTATCTTTTGGTCAGTTGTTCAAAGTTACGTTTTGGTCAGTGTGTGAGTGACCTATCTCTTAAGTTTGAACTCATAGGTCTATTGTTAATTTGAGATTAATTCTGCTTTGTTCTCTTTCTCTTCCTCTCTTCTCCTAAGACATTTTTTGTTCATATGCCTACTCAGTTAGAACTGACTTAGGTTTAAAAGACAGCAATAGGCAAGGATATTGTTCAAGATATATAATGACTGAGAGAACGACAGGATAGTCATGGCTGGAGAAATTTGATCATATACCTATTCGATCAGGGTTGACTTGAATCTAAACAGCAACAACCAGCCTGTTATTGTTTTGACACAGTATTGATATTTTTCATCACTTTACACTGTTATAACAGAAGGTGATCATTTATATTTTTCACTCTTTTACTCTTTTACTTGTTTCAGTCATTTGACTGTGGCTATGCTGGAGCACCGCCTTTAGTCAAGCAAATCGACCCCAGGACTTATTCTTTGTAAGCCTGGTACTTATTCTATTGGTCTCTTTTGCCAAACCGTTAAGTTATGGGTACGTAAACACACCAGCATCAGTTGTCAAGCGATGTTGGGGGGGGGGGGCAAACACAGACACATACATACATATATATATATATATATATATATATACGACAGGCTTCTTTCAATTTCCGTTTACCAAATCCACTCACAAGGCTTTGGTCGGCCTGAAGTTAGAGTAGAAGACACTTGCCCAAGATGCCACGCAGTGGGACTGAACCCAGAACCATGTCGTTGGTAAGCTAGCCACTTACCACACAGCCTCTCCTACGCCTATGTCAATGAAAAAAGGACTGAAGGCAGCAAGCTGGCGCAATCAGCGTTTTGTCCGTCTTTACATTCTGAGTTCAAATTCTACCAAGGTCGACTTTGCTTTTATCCTTTCAGAGTCGATAAGATAAGTTCCAGTTGATCACAGGGGTTGATACAATCAACTTATCCTCACTCTCTGAATTGTTGGCCTTATGCCAAAATTTGAAACCAATAAAATAGGGGACCAATGACAAAAAGTTCAGGTACAATCGTTTCTTCAGTAAATTTTTCTAAGCCAGAGGAAGAATGAATGAATGAATGAATGAATGAATGAATGAAAGACAGACTGAAAGAAAGAAAGAAAAAGCAGATGCTTGTAATGATTGTAAAGTTTATTTTTACATTCCGTGGAATCTCATAAATGCTTGTCAAAGAGAAGTAACTTTTTAAAGTACAAGATATGAACCACTTGGCCTACATCAAGTCTTGCTTCACACTTACTTCACGTCTAGTCATTGCAGTCAATATGAAGTAACTTCTGTTTACAAACGTAACCACAAGTTGGCAAACAGGAACTAATTTCAAATTCAGCTCACATTTTATTTTACCATGAAACATTTGTACTGAGTCATGGTAAATATACACACTTAGTTCAGAGGGGGAAATAAAAAGAATCCCCCAAAATCCTTATGTTCTATGACATTTATAAAAAAAAATACATTCTAGAAGTGCTCTAATGACGTCAAATAATATTGCTTCCTTTTATTTGCTCTACTCCACCTCTTGCTGTTTTTTGTATTTCATCCATGCATTGTCCCCAACACCTTGGACCACTTTTACTAATAAAAGAATTTATTATTATTAGCATGTTGGATAAACTGCTTAGTAGCATATCTTCCAGCTTTTTACATTCTGAGTTCAAACTCCACTGAGGTTGACTCTGCCTTTCATCTTTTCTTTTAGGATCTATAAAATAAGAACTAGTTGAACATTAGGGTTATGTAATTAGCTAATACCCTCTACACAAAAATTTCAAGACCTTGTGCCTATAGTAGAAAGAATTATTGTTGTTGTTGTTGTTGTTGTTGTTGTTGTTGTTATTATGGTGGTGGATTGACAGAATTATTAGAGTGCCTAACAAAATATCTTGTGGCATTTCTTCTGATTATGTACATAAAGAGTTTAAATCCTGCTGGGGTTGATAAAATCAAAGTACCACTCAAGTACTGGGGTTGATGGTACTGACTAAATCCCTTGCATCAAAATTGCTGACTTAGTGCCTAAATAAGAAACCATTATTATCATTATTATTATTATTATTTTGTTGATGGGAGAATTTATGTCTTTATCTGTTGTCATCTGCACACCTGTTCTCATCAGCACACCTGTTCTCATCCAATCACTACCAAAATGAACCAATGTAAAGACTAGCAACTACTTAAATGGGAAAGGGTGGGGAGAGGTCAATACTTAAACCAAAAGGTGGGGGTGGCAGCATTGAAACAAGCTGATGTCCACTATTATTCAGGCTGTTTGTACATAACTTGATAATCTGTGATTATCTGTAGATGTTGACTCCATACATACATGTTGTGTGTATATATTGCCTGCTGTTGACTATATGGCTGAGTACATCCTATAAATGTCAGCTGTCATCACAGGTTCAGCTTGTACAAATTGACTAGAGGAAACGACTTTATGTTGAGTGGAGCCAGTGAAAAAGCCTCTATCTGGTCACTCGGTTTGTAAAAAATAGCAGCTAGATTTCCCTCTAATCTTATCCTAAATGAAGACATAATATATGATGTTGCCTACATGCCACTTAAAACACAGAATAATACAGCTTGAACACCTATAATGAAAGGCTTGCTCAATCAAATTTAACTGGAGACTTAACAAGTTGACAGTATTTACACAGTGAGAAAATTTTTTACTGTATAAACATAGCCTGAAGATGTTTATTGTATAGTTAAGTTAACCTGTGTATGGACTTATTTTGTTGTATCTTGGGAGGGTCATTATATCAATAATAAGAACACACATTGGTTTTATTTCACTTCTTTTATCATTAGTTGTCTAGATTCCCCAACTTCTATACCAAACTCTAGCAAGAGACAATAAATAGCAGAGAACAGACACTTTATTCATATTATATGTAACCCATGACCATAGGAATTCCACTATATCCCATAACATTATGATAAATGTACTAATAGCAGACTTAGAATAACGAATAATAGATTTCCCCTCATGCCAATCCTGTGATATTAAGTAGCATACAGAAAACGTCATGCACTGCATGCAGTTCTCAGGTTATATATATATATATATATATATATATATATATATATATATATATATATATATATATATATATATATATATATATATATATATATATATATATATATATATATATATATATATTAAATATAAGGATAAAATCTATATAAGAATTTATCAAGTAGTCAGCATGAAAAACCAGTTAAGGGAAAAATTTATACAAAATATATAATTGATTTATTATCTTTTAAATACAGTTGTTATACTAAGGGCATTACTACATGTAAATGCTTCACACTATAAAGGACTCTTAAAGTCAAAACTACTTTAGTTGTTTTGACTTTAAGAGTCCCTTATAGCATGAGGTATTTACATGTAGTAATGCCTTTAATATAATATATATATATATATATATATATATATATATATATATATATATATATATATAATCATTTTCATCATTAATATCCATGTTCTGTGTTGGCATATGTTGGACGGACAGTTTGACAAGATCTGATGTGTCCAAGGACTGCATTGAGCTCCAGTGTCTGCTTCGGCAAGGTTTTTATGGCTGGATAGCCTCCCTAATGCCAACCACTCTACAGAGAGGACTGTATGCATTTTTTGTGTGCCACATGCACTGTTGGGGGTCATCATGATGTTTGCAATACTACAAGCCCTGGGGGAGGTGGGTATTGGTCAGCTTCATGTTTGGGGATGAGGGAATTACTATGAGAGACAGGGAAGAGCAAGTTCAGAGTGATCTGCATGGCTACTCACATCTAGTTGGGGTAAAGAGGGTAGTGGTGGAAAGAAAGAGAAAATGATCAGTAGGAGCTGCAAGGCATAGATAATGGTGATAAGGTACCCAGGTGTCCCTACAAAGAATAAGCTAAGTAGAAATGGGTGGGTGACTTGCAAGATTGTATGTGAAGGTGAATGACGGGTGGGGAGGCAGACTGCCAAAATGGGTTGGGTTGAAGGGTGAATGAGATAAGAGAAATGAGGGGGAGAAATAGAGGGATGCAGAAGAGTTGGGAGGCCAGCAGCAGGAGTAGAAAAAATGATATAGTTGCCAGGGAAGGGGACAAGACAGGGGGAAGGGGAAGAAGCAGGCATAATGCATGAGGTAGGAATCACTATAACAGGTGGAGAACACAGAATAAAGTGCTTCCAGAACTCAGTTTTGCTAAGTTGGGGTGGGGGGAAATCTTTTTGAGAAGCTCATATCACCAGAGACCCTGGTCCTTTGTCATCTCATCCATCAGGCTCAGGGACCTGAGCTCAGCTTTCGCCCCTTGGTCTAACGCTTTCCTGGATCTTTTTCTTTTGCAGGTTCTAGCTACATTAAGCAAACAACACTTGTTAACATAACCTTCCTTTTTCATAAACATCACAGGTGCATATCAGCACACACACACACACACACACGCGTGATGATGATGATGTGTATATATATATATATATATACACATACATACACACATTTATATACACATGCATACACATACATACACACACACATATACACATACATACACATATATATACACATACACACATATATATACACATACATACATACACACATACGATAGGCTTCCACACAGTTTCCATCAACCAAATTTACTGACAAGGCATGAATCAGCCTGAGGCTATAGTGGAAGACACTTTCCCAAGATGCTGCATAGTGGAACTGAACCCAAATCTATGTAGTTTCCTAAGTGAGCTTCTTAACCACACAGCCATGCCTGTGCCTATATGGGAAGATTAATGGGGTAAGTGATCTCAGTAAGAAAGGGATCTTAGAAAAGAAATTCATTCTCTAAAAGGGTTGGTAGGAAACAAGATTCATTCTCTGAGTTGTAAGTCTAGCTTCATTACATAATTACAGACATTGTATTTCTTGTCATAGTTTCTTGGCCTAATTTCACGGACAAAGCTTCTTTACACTCTGTCACTCTGTTATCTGTTTGTTGCTGTTATTGCTGTTGTTGGCATTGATGATACTATTGTTGTTGTTGTTGTGTTCACCAATAATGGTGAAGTCAATATGTCTTTAATCCCAATATCATCAGCTTTAATACCTGAACTTTACTCTTGTGATAACAGTTGACTTACATCAGCAATGACAATGACGATGATGACGACAACAGCAGCAACAACAGCAACAATAATCCATCCTTAATATCTCAGTCACTACACCACCACCACCACCACTATCATCAACAACACCAATACTGATACAGCATATCCTTGCTACAGTCTGTTTTTTTATTTTTTTACAAAGAACACAACTAAATACTTGCAATGAATACAACAAAAAGCAAAAAAAAATAATAATAATAATTCAAAAGTCAAAAAGAAAATGAGGTACTTTCCTATTATCAACAGCCAATTTTTTCTATTATGAAAAGAATTAGTAAATTAACAAACTACTAGACTCCTATTAGATTCATGAGACAACTGTAATAGTTAGTTGATCATTGAACTTTCAGAATAGCTATCACAACCTCATGGAGAAAAAGTACCTATTAATATTTACTGGAAAAATTGGAGAGAAAAAATATAAAAAGAAATAAACTAAATATTTTGGACCCAAAAATTCTTTCGCAGAAGGAAACATTTGCCCAATTCATTGTCCTCTTTCTTTCTTACCCATGGGGTAGTGACAGGTGTTCTAAAAGTCTGCCGATCAATTACTGCAT
Organism: Octopus bimaculoides; assembly: GCF_046866305.1. Classification (NCBI taxonomy): domain Eukaryota; kingdom Metazoa; phylum Mollusca; class Cephalopoda; order Octopoda; family Octopodidae; genus Octopus; species Octopus bimaculoides. The sequence continues at coordinate 54,775,345 of NC_142946.1, forward strand.
CTTATGAATGTGATATTTTATTTTCTCACATTTCTAACGATATATATGAAGACGCATGGCTTAGTGGCTAGGATATTTAGCTCACAATCATAAGGTGATGAGTTTGATTCCTGACAGCATGTTGTATCCTTGAGCAAGACATTTTGTTTCATGTTGCTCCAGTCCACTCAGCTGGTAAAATAAGTTGTATCTGTATTTCAAAGGGCCAGTCTTGCTATCTTCTGTGTCATGCCAAATCTCACTGAGAACTGCATTTAGAGTAGTCTGTGGAGTGCTCAGTCACTTGTGCATTAATTTCACAAGCCAGCTGTTTCATTGATTGGATCCTCTGGAATCCTCATCATTGTAATTGACAGAGTGCCATCTTAGTATATAAAAATAAACTGGTTGGTGGCACTAGAAAAGTAGGAAAAATAATCAGTTTCAATGTAGTAAATTGTTTTTGTTGCTACTTATTCTTCTTCTCTGCTTCCTTTCTAGTTTGGCCATCATTGAGAAAAGCAGATCAGATTTTCTCTGATGCTGAGATGTAATTTTTTATAAAATAAATTTAATTTTTTGTAATTTCATTTCCTTTGTGATTGTTGTGAATTTTAATTCACAACAATGAACTTTAATTCACAGCAATCACAAAAGGTTGCTGTGGTTCAGCAAAAAGCGATCAATAAAATAAGTACCAGGCTTATAAAAATAAAGATATAAAGAAGTACTGATATCAATTCATTTGACCAAAACGTGAAGGTGATGCCCCAGCATGGTTACAGTCTAACGACTGAAACAAATATTGTTAAAGGCGTGAAGTTGTAAGGAACTTTTGGACGTTCACTGATGAAGGATTAGCTACAAATTTTGTTTGTTATGTTTTTTTTTTTAATTTTCCATTTTTATTGTATTTCTGTTAAATTTTTGAAATATGTGTGTGTGTGTGTGTGTGTGTGTGTGTGTGTGTGTGTGTGTGTGTGTCTCAAAAGGAAATAGACACTCCTCATTATATTGTTTTCTTTGTGCAGACACTACTCATCAGTACAATGTCCAAACGGGTTTATTCATTAAAAACTGCACAAGGCATGACTACTAAATACTAGATTAAGTATTTAAATGCAATCAAATGACATTTTGTTTCTAGAAATAGATCTTTACAAAAAATGATGGTGTTTATTTACTTTTAAGATGGCTGTGTGTGTGTATGTGTGTGTGTGTGTGTGTGTCTTTATCTTTTATCTTTCACTTGTTTCAGTCATTAGACTGCAGCCATGCTGGGGCACCACCTTGAAGAATTGTTAGTCAAATGGATCAACACCAGTATTTATTTTTCTTTTTTTAAAGCCTGGTACTTATTCTATCAATCTCTTTTGCAGAACCACTAAGTTATGGGGGCATAAAAGTGTACCAATACTGGTCGTCAAAAGAGACACAAACACACACACACACACACACACACACACACACGTGTGTATGCAAGTAATGCATTTAATTTACTTTCTGAGGATGAGATGCTTTTGCATATCAACCGTTTCTTGTTGTCTACGTCTTTATGTATTCACATCATAAATGTACATCACCATATAAGCATCCACACATCTGGGTTTATAAGGGCATGTTTATATGTAAATGCATACACATATATGTGCATATGCATGCACATTCATGCACATTAATATATATGGGTGTATATTTGTTTATCTTTTATCTTTTACAGACTTCACTCATTGGACTGCAGCCATGCTGGAGCATTGCTTTGAGGGTTTTAGATGAACAAGTTGACCCCAGTACTTACTTACATTCTAAAGTTTGATATTTATCTTATCATTCTCTTTTACTGAATTACTAAGTTACAAGGACATAGACAAACCAGCACCAATTGTGAAATGGTGGTTAGAGACAAACACAAAGTCATACACACACATATGTATGTATGTATGTATGTATGTATGTATGTATGTATGTATGTGTGTGTGTGTATATATATATATATATATATATATATATATATATATATATATAGCCTCATACCTTTGCCATGTAAAAGTGCCTCCATGCTGGTATTATGTAAAAAGCACCCAGTACACTCTGAAAAGGGGCTGGCCTTAGGAACAGCATCCAGCCACAGGCATCATGCCAAAACAGACAATTGGACCCTGGGCAGCTCTCCAGTTGCTATCAAAGTATATCCCAAACAGATATTTCTGTGTTCTTAAAAGCACACCAATTAAACCTAAATTCTGCATCTTGTCTCACTAAATATTGGCCAACTGTATTATGGGAAACTCTGAGTTTGCATGGACATTTGTGTGCTTTTTGTATGTGCACATGTTTGCAGTATGTATGTATATGTGTGTGCAAATGGATGGGTTTGAGAACATTTCATATTGCATTTCATCTGGGTAGCATTTGATTGACTTGCATTCAGTCTCAGCTTACTTTAAACTATTATGCTGTTAGTTTGTAGTGTTTGTAATTTCTGAATTCTAAGTTTTCCTAAAATTTCACAATTCTTACATTTCAAAATGGCATCAAGTGATAGAGGAATTAGAAGAAAACATCTGAATTTAAATATGGCCTAGAAATTAGAACTAATGTGATAAATTAGAATAATGTTTCTAGAGCACGTGCTTGTACAATTTATGGCATAGAAAACAAGCTGTTTTTTATATATGCAAATTAAAGACCAAATTGCAACAGCTTTCTCTAAAAGGTGACTCTCAAATGAAGAGAAGAAAACATGAAAGTTGGGCAAGATAAATACATAGTTGTTTATAAATAGCATATTTAACAAAGATCTAGTGGTGTTAATGTACTAAGTCATGTGTTGGAATTTGAATGTAGGACTCTTAAGAGACAAAGTGAGACAATGTTAAGGCAGGCGGTGAATGGCAGTGTTGTTTTGAGAAGAGGCATACCGTTGTGGAAAAGTAAAGCCTGTGGTAAATCTTAAAGTGCAGACACTTCAAAGTTTGAGCCATTTAGAAAATTTGTAAATTAACTTATTAAAGTCTGAGCATCTTATTTTATTGCAAGTTAACAATGCCAATGAAATTTGTTTGTTCACGTGTCCTGAACACAGCACACTAGGTGTCAAGTTAATAAGTAGCAAATTTTTGCTTTACATACAATCACCTGAAGCCCAGTATGACACATCCTTACTGAGATTATGAATTTAAGCCTGGTGTTTATAATATTATATACACACCCACTTAAAAATGTGTGGTTCCCTTTGGGGATTTCTTTTCCTGCTTGAAGCACTTCCAAAAAAGTGAGCTGAAGATTTTCCCCCAATAATGTAAAAGCATTGTTGCTTCTTGATGACGTCCATGTCCATTTGCAGTTGTGATAAAAACACAAATAGTCCTGCGTAACCTTACCATGTCACGGGGCCAACCTTATTCGCAGACAGTCTTGATATTCTTGCGGAGACGCTATTCACTATAGATTTTATTACCGCTCTGGGATGATTAGGGTATCTGTTGACGGACTGCAAGTTTTCATTGGGTTTGTAGTAAGGACTATACAAACTCATGTCAAGGTTCGACGTCACATCTAAGATGTTTGCTACTCTACAGTTTCTATCTATTGTAACCGAGAGCCCATAATTACTGAAAAAGGTTCTAATTCTTTTGGTAGTTCTCTCAAGGTTCACTTTAATATACTTGCAGAATGTGAACAGGGAATCGTTCCTGTATAGTCCGCCTCCTATATCGAGAAAGACTTTATTTGCTGCAATAAGTACAACCCAACCAAGTCGGTGACTCGAGCCGAGTCACTTGTGCCCATAGTGATATCAAAATTCTCTAGACTATCGTTGCGAGTCCATAGTTTTTCGTCGAAAGAGATTAAGGCTCCTCTAGCAGCTAAAACCACATCTACTTCCTTCCTAGATAAAGATGTGTTATTCATGGCAAAGATCAGAACCTTATTTAGGAGTATCGAGTTAATAGAAGAGTAGTGTGAGCCTACATCAATCTGTGTTTTGTGAGGTAACTTACTAAAGCACCGTATAACGTCAGTAGTGTCTGACCAAAGATCCAGTTGTACAAGCTTCCTCAATTTGGGGAGCATTTTGTCTATAATAATTTTACTTATGTAGCCAATATCCGATTTGCATGGTTTAACCAACCTAACGAGTAATTTGACGAGATAATCCAGTTTGTTGTTTTTTAATGTAATCCTTAGTTGTTTAGGTCCACATGGCTCCGTTCTATCTTGAATATTTAGGTAGTCCACGATTTTGTGTCCTTCTAGGTTGATATTATGGAAGGTGGAATATTGTGTGGAGTTGTATCCCTCATTGAGCTCCTTCCGTACGAGATCCCTGCAGTGGCCAATACTTAAGTTGCATAGGTTGCCGGTCTTATCTGATTGTACCAGTACTCCCTCGCATTTCTTGAGCTCCTCGATGAGGTCCCTAAGCCTCTAAGCAAATCACATCATCATCATCATCATCGTTTAATGTCCGCCTTCCATGCTAGCATGGGTTGGACGATTTGACTGAGGACTGGTGAAACCGGATGGCAACACCAGGCTCCAATCTAATTTGGCAGAGTTTCTACAGCTGGATGCCCTTCCTAACGCCAACCACTCAGAGAGTGTAGTGGGTGCTTTTACGTGTCACCTGCACGAAAACGGCCACGCTCGAAATGGTGTCTTTTATGTGCCACCCGCACAAGAGCCAGTCCAGGGGCACTGGCAACGATCTCGCTCGAAAACCCTACAAGGCCAGTCAGGCGGTATATATATATATATATATATATATATGTCTGTACGTATTGTCGTCGTCGTTTAACGTCCGCTTTCCATGCTAGCATGGGTTGGACGATTTGACTGAGGACTGGTGAAACCAGATGGCTACACCAGGCTCCAATCTGATTTGGCCGTGTTTCTACAGCTGGATGCCCTTCCTAAAGCCAACCACTCAGAGAGTGTAGTGGGTGCTTTTACGTGTCACCCGCACGAAGGCCAGTCAGGCGGTACTGGCAAAGGCCACGCTCATCTCGCTCGAGAAACCTCATGTATCACCCGCACAAGAGCCAGTCCAGGGGCACCAGCAACGATCCCGCTCGAAAATCCCAGAACCCCACAGAAGAGCCAGTTCAGGGGCACTGGCAACGATCCCGTCCCGCTCAAGGCATTTCATGTGTCACCCGCACAAGAGCCGGCCCAGGGGCACCGGCAACGATCTCGCTCGAAAGATTTCATGTGTCGCCCGCACATGAGCCAGTCCAGGGGCACTGGCAACGAACCCGCTCCAGTCCAGGGGCACTGGCAACGATCTCGCTCGAGAGATATCATGTGTCGCCCGCACATGAGCCAGTCCAGGGGCACTGGCAACGATCCCGCTCGAAAGATTTCATGTGTCGCCCGCACATGAGCCAGTCCGGGGGCACCGGCAACGATCTCGCTCGAAAAACCTCATGTGTCACCCGCAAGCCGGTCCAGGGGCACCGGCAATGATCTCGCTCGAAAGATTTCATGTGTCGCCCGCACATGAGCCAGTCCAGGGGCACCGGCATCGATCCCGCTCGAAACATTTCATGTGTCTCCCGCACATGAGCCAGTCCATGGGCACTGGCAACGATCCCGCTCGAAACATTTCATGTGTCACCCGCACAAGAGCCAGTCCAGGGGCACCGGCAACGATCTCGCTCGAAAGATATCATGTGTCGCCCGCACATGAGCCAGTCCAGGGGCACTGGCCACGATTCCGCTCTAAAGATTTCATGTGTCGCCCGCACAAGAGCCAGTCCAGGGGCACTGGCATCGATCTCGCTCGAGAGATATCATGTGTCGCCCGCACATGAGCCAGTCCAGGGGCACTGGCAACGATCTCACTCGAAAAACCTCATGTGTCACCCGCAAGCCGGCCCAGGGGCACCGGCAACGATCTCGCTAAATTTTAAGTTCCTAATCATAGCAGTTAATTCATCCTTGAATGCCAGACCGTCAGGTCGGGAGAAATTCAGTAGTATCAGGGACAAGCAGTGTTTAGGTATAAGCGAACTATCGGTTAGTTAGAATATATACTCGTGACATATTTCAACTTCTCAACGCAAATTTGCTGAAGTTACCATGCAGGAAAAAATCTCTCTTATGGTAAAAGGTCAGACAGAGAGCAATCTAAGCAGATATGGTATTTTTACACCTTTACCATAAGAAAGATATCGTTGGAATCTACACCATCTGAAGCATATTTGTGGAGAATTTCATTAAAAAATCCATTCTTCTGGAAGTTATGAGGAAACAATGGAGCACATTTGTGTAGATATACACTTTGCTTTACTATAAGTAAAAATAAAATTACATTGCTATTGAATGTCTCTATATCGGCTTGCTTCACTGTCATTTTGTATGCAACAATATTTGATTATATAATTGCATTGTTATATATAAACAATTCACTTCTTTCGTTCGGTTTGCATTAAAAGGGTGACAATAATGTGAATGAGATGGGCTCAAATTTTCCCTTAACATAGATAGGATACTGATATTTATGATGGCATTGTGTTCAGTAACGAATATTAACAGCATTAAAAATAGATCGAAGTGTGCACGTATACATATTTATATATATATATATATATCTTTTATCCTTTACTTGTTTCAGTCATTAGACTGTGACCATGCTGGGGCACCACTTTGAGGAATTTTAGTCGAACGTATCGACCCCAGTACCTACTATTTTTTAAAGCCTTGTACACATTCCATTGGTCTCTTTTGCTGAACTTCTAAGTTACGGGGACGTAAACACACCAACACCGGTTGTCAAGTAGGAACAATCACACACACACACACACACACACACACACACGATGGGCCCTTTTCAGTTTCCACCTACCAAATCCACTCACAAGGCTTTGGTTGGCCCCATGCTAGAATAGAAGGAGGCATGTGGTTGGGAAGCAAACTTCTTTGGCAGTATTTTTGTAGTAATTTCTCATTGCTTTATAAATGCACGTTCTTATGAAATAATTGCATTTTATCTTATAGTTCTATTTTACGTTTTCCGCAACTGACATTAGAACTTCCTTCATGTTGCATGTCTCGCCAACGTAATCCTACATACATACCGTATGTATACTCATACATATATACACCATAGGAATATAAAATACAATGATATCAAATCATTGTAAAGTATGCTATCTTAAAGATAGCGTGTTCGTACTAGTACGCGCGCGCGCACACACACACACACACACACAACTGTCCGTCGATGAAATTACAAGATTAGTTTACAGTCTTACGAGGAAGTATCAATATTCGTCAAATTAATAGTTATACCAAAGAAAAATTGGGGAAAATGACCTACAAAACCTGTATATTAAGCTAATTGTTCGTTCTCAATCGTACCACGCATCAAAAGGTTTTACTCCTGTTCAATGATTGTATAATTAAATTATATACTAAGTTTTGACAATCAACAGTATATGTATTTCTTCCACAATTTTTTTTTTACCTTCTGGCCATGCGTTAAGAAACTGTCTACATACATTCACCATGTGCTGGTGTCTCACCAGAAACTGTTTTCCGTCATGCAGAAAACAACTTTTATAAAGTTTGTTCTTCCTTTTTTTATTATCAAGGAAATCCTGGTAGAGCTCGCCATCCCACATAAAATGCTTTCATTTTCCTTTTTTCATCAAGGAAGTCCTGCTTTCGACAAGCTTTTCTTTTTCTCTTTCTACTATAGGTACAAAGCCCGACATTTCTAGGGTACAAGGCCTGACATTTTTAGGGTCTAGTCTATTACATCGACCCCACTGCTCAGCTAGTATTTATTTTATCGATCTCGAAAGGATAAAAGGTAAAGCTGATCACGGCGGAATTTACACATAAAACATGGGAAGCTGGAAGAAATGCTGCTAAGCATTTTGTCCGACTCACTAACGAATCTTACCAGCTAGCCGCCTTAGATAGAATCCCCCTCTCCCCGGGCAAGACAAGAAACTGCTGAAAAAGTAGATGTATCGTCGATAACCATGTCTCAGTATATGTCTGGTAGTGTACTACATTGTGTAGAGATTCCACCAGCACATTGTCTCTCATGAGCATCATTAACCATTTCAATTAATATTGGTTTCAAATTTTGGCACAAGGTCAACAATTTCGAGGGAAGTGGGATAGTCGATTACCTCAACCACAATGCTCTAGTGGTTTTTACTTTATCGACCCTGAAAGGGGTGAGAGGCATAGTCAACCTCGGCAGAATTTGAGCTCGGAACGTAAAGATAGACGAAATGCCGCTAAGCATTTTGCTCGGCACCTTCATCTCAGTTAACATTAGTAATTGCTGTCTCGTCTTTCTCTACCCCCTCTACGCATATGCATTCCTAATTGTTTCAAGTATAGGAACAAGATCTGAAATTTGAGGGAGAGTATACCACTGAGCCCAGTGCTTGATTGCAACTTTATTTTGTTCAAGAGGGGCCAAAGGCAAAATTGACTTCAGTGGGATTTGAACTCCGAGGGCAAAGAGCCGGAAGAAATTCCGCAAGACATATTCTCAGACGTTGGAACGATTCTTACTCCTACCTGCCTATTTTAATATAATTAGAATCACCATTAATATAACTTTTTCTCCACACCAAAGGTGTAAATTTAATTAATTGATACTTCTTGGTTCACTTCATTCACTATTTTATTTTCTTATTCTCATTACTGTATACGTCTTCTAAAGTCCTAAGAGAGCTTTAAGGTTAATGTTTTGCGCAGATTTGTTTGTAGCATTAAGTGAATGAATGAAACACATTTCTCTGGACAGAACTTTGGCCTATTATAAGCAACATTCCCCAAAGCATTCAGGTATCCTTTCCCCCTGACAAATAACTAAACTGAAGTGTGTAAGATTAAACATCCAGTACCGAATACGCAATGACACGCTTCAATTCGAAGACTGCACAAACGAACACAGGGGCAACTTCAGGTATGCACTGAGTCAAGAATATCTAGAAAATGCCTGTTAGGTGTGCTTTTTCAAAGTTCATCTCTTCGACTGTGCGTCAAGTCCTGGATCAAGTATAGATCAATGTTAAATGGTGGCAGGGTGTTAGGCGCTCACAGTACTTTAGTATGAGTCGAGCAATTGCTGCTAAAGAAAAAAAATCAAGCCTTGTATTCTATATGAAGATGAATGGGGGACTCAGGGACGCTAGCCGCACGGAAACAAATAGTAAAGTGAGTGGTAAAATAGTGATTTAAACACTGATTAAAAAAAAAAAATTCGGTAAAGAGTGAAGCTTTTAGGATTTATATGAAGCGTGGAAGGTTTAAAAAAAAAAAATACAAAATTTGTTTCCTAATCGCATGAATTCGCGTTTAAAAACCGGACACTCAGAATTTTTTACCTGAATCCCAGCAATCGACCACTCTTGGGTGCATCATCATTCCATTAAATGTATTTATGGTGAGAAAAAAAAGACTGAAAAACATCAATATAAGTTAGAGTGACAAAGAAACGAGGAAGGTATCAGGTGGTCGTGAGATGTGCTAAAAATAACGGGCAAATCGCGCTTAAATCACACATTAATTTTGTTGTTGTTGTTTGCATAATCCCGTGTATAGAATACAAATTCGGAAAAATTTTCTGAAAATTCCAAAAAATAAAAAGTGATGACGGATTATATGGGGTGCTTAAACTAGAATTCCGCCAGAAGTGGCGCTAACAGGCTCTGACTACGTACACATAATATGTAGAGTACTTACAATACGCAAGAAAACAGTGCAAACAACACTAGCAACCGATAAACACTGCCCTTATCTAAGTCATAGAAAGCTAAACAGAGCTAAATCTAATCATATGTAACCCTGTTACGTAATGAAAGCGTGTAATAAACAAGACTACCGAATTAATAATTACTCGCAAGACACGTGGAAATACTTCGTTTTTATATTTTGGTGCATAAATTTATAGATCTCCACAACGTTGTTACCTTATGTTAAAGATTTTGGTTACGCGTTCTATATTGTTCAGTAGTTAAGGTTGTTTAAAGTATAACACTAACAAATACTGCGATGTAACAAATACTATGGATGATTTCTAACTACAGCATACAGGTCATACATTCTGGTCATTCCTGACCGATACTGGCTTTTCGATACTCTCTCCACCTTGCATCGGAAAAATGAAAGGAAATGTTGACATGCTAAAATTTGAATTCAAAGCGTAAAGATGTAAACAAATACCGCAATGTCTCGATCTGTAACGATTTTGCACAATATTAATTACAGCGAAAATTAACCGAGTAATTAAATCTTTCTCTCTCTCTCGTTCTCTTTCTCTCTCGTTCTCTCTCTGTGTCTGTCTGTCTCTCTCTCTCACCCAAACACGCACATTCATACATACTCGTACGAGGAAGTCATAATTGCAAGAAATAGCACCCGAATCTCCATCTTCATCAAATCACACCTTATTGTCTTAACAAAAATAAGAAAGAACGAAAGAAAGAAAGAAACAAAGAAAAGAAAAGAAAAGAAACGGAAAAGGACCCATTTAACAATGTGATCCTAGATACAGAATCTGAATGCCCTTCAACCACCCCACCACAAAGACCAGATTGATAAGGCTTAAACACTTATTGATCATAACTGTACTGGATCAGAGCTAACCAGGGGCTAAATTACAGCATGTAAAAACAATAACAATATGAAAGACAAGAACACCGCCAAAAACAAAGTCATTCTCACCTGAGTTGGTTCTTCAGTGAATTCTGCAAGCAGACGATAAATTAATGGCCGGTACGAAATCGTCTGCCGTTTGCTGTCTGTCGTCTGCCACAGTGACTGTTTTCTTAATAAAATATTTCTTTGGAAGAGAAAAGTGATAATGAGAAAAATATCTTGGTTGTGGGGGAGGTTGTCATGCCGTATCTACATTTAATCCTGGTTGGAGTACACACCTAGTCACATGCACAGCATACGTCCGTCTACACATACTTTCATTGTATATATATATATATACGTGAATGTGTGTGTGTGTGTGCAGAAGTACATATGGTCACTCACATAAACAATAAACACACACATACACAAATACATGCACACTAGCATATGCGCTTACATTGAAGCTCTTACACGTATACATGCAGTCGGTTTAAAGTATACGTATGTATGCATGTAAATATATGTGTATGTGTATACACATATATGTTTGCATACATACATACACACATACATACTTACACGCACACGCATGTATATGTATATGTATATATATATATATATATATATATATATATATATATGTGTGTGTGTGTGTGTGTGTGTGTGTGTGTGTGTGTGTGTGTGTGTATGTTTGTGTGTATTTATTATTCATAATTTTTTACCCATTCAGTTGGACACACACACACACAAATGTGTATGCATGTATACATAAACTCGTTCACATACATACAAACATACATGTAAACATGCACAAACAGATAATTCATACATACGTGCATACATACATACATACATACATACATATAACTTTTTTCTTTGTTTCACAAACACGTTTCTATATAACGACATATCTTGCATTATCTTACATCTATATTCATGTAACCCTCTTTGTCTCACTGGCCGTTTCTCTCTCTCTCTCTCTCTCTCTTCTCTTCTCTGTCAAACGCACGCACCAGCTTATACTAAATATTTACTTATTCACTGATATCGTCAGACTTACACTCACACATCTACAATAGTAAAATCTACAGTGCAATAGAAAAGAAAGATATTGAGAGTGAGAGGAGAGAGAAAAAGATAGAAGGAAGGCGAAAATAGATAGATAGAAAGATAGATAGATAGGTAGGTAGGTAGATAGATAGATAGATAGATAGATAGATAGATAGGAAAGATAGATAGATAGATAGGTAGGTAGATAGGTAGATAGATAGATAGATAGGTAGGTAGATAGGTAGATAGATAGATAGATAAGATAGATAGAGATAGATAGATAGATAGATAGATAGATAGATAGATAGATAGATAGATAGGTAGATAGATAGATAGATAGATGGGCAGACAGACAGATAGATATAAAGAACGATCGATAGATAGATACGTTGACAAAGGAAGAGGGTATGCCTGAGCTTATACACATAGGCGTTCTGACAATAAAGGTGTTTCGCGGAAATATAATCTAATCTACCTGATCCCTCCAAGACCAAACCTGGTTCTGAAGGCCACCACTAAAGCAGTCAGAACTCCTTATAGTAAAATATACCGGAATAGTTGAAGGAATTCCAATATTTCCAGCTGTTTTAGTGGTGGTTCTGAGATTCTGGTCTGGTGTGGAAATAGTCAAAAAGAGTTAAATTGTTTTTTTTATCCAAATAATGCGCGCGCACACACATTCACGCGCGCGCGAGAGAGTTAGCTAATGGTTCGGTGAAGTACTCAGTGCGAACATAGAGTGCTGTAGTTGACTTAGGCCGGTGCCTTGAGTCTTTCTGTTGCTTCTGTTAAATATTAATAAAAAAAATATACATATACTCATAGTTTAAGTTCTATTTTTCCTGTTTGTAACAACATACTTGCATAGGTGCAGGAGTGACTGTTGTGGGAAGAAGCTTGTTTCCCATCCACATGGTTCCGGGTTCAGTCCCACTGTGTGGCATCTTGGACAAGTGTCTTCTGCTATAGCCTCGGGCCGACCAAAGCCTTGTGAGTGGATTTAGTAGACGGAAACTGAATGAAGCCCATCGTATATATATATATGTGTTTGTGTGTGTGTGTGTGTGTGCGTGTGTGTGTGTGTATTTGTGTGTCCGTGTTTGTCCCCCCCCCCACACTATAGCATGACAACCGATTTTGGTGTATTTACGTCCCCGTAACTAGCAGTTCGGCAAAAGAGACCGATGGAAAAAGTTCTAGGCTTACAAAGAATAAGTCCTGGGGTCGATTTGTTCGACTAAAGGCGGTGCTCCAGCATGGTCGCAGTCAAATGACTGAAACAAGTAAAAGAATAAAAGAATATATATATGTATATGTATCTTCAGTACATACACACACATACACAACACACACACATACACACACATACACGCACATGCACACAGAGGATGTAAACTAGCAAAGTTAAAATTTTAGCGACCGGTTCACTTAGCTGGCAAATTTCTTTTTAAAACCGGTTCGTGTAGACACGAATATTTTAAGCACAGTTTCTGCATAAAAATTCCGAATTTGGCCATGTCATTTCACTTCATTAGGATATAGTGTAAAATCCAGTGTTTGAAGGAACTAGTGATAGTCTATGACTGCAAAAATGCGGCAGAGGTTCAAATAGATGGTGAAGTTTATTGTGAGGATTGTAGAATATACCGTTTCACTGATTTGGCAAAAACTGAAGCTGATAGATCGATTTGGTGGATAGACGGGTCACCAGAGAAGAAAGATGGTGCGAAAGGATGAGAAACAAATAAGGGGAGCTGGTAAAGGCGAAGGATAAAAGAAAATGAAGAAAAGGATAGACACATTCTCCATGCAACCACAAAATGAAATACATTGTGTCAAGTTAATGTGTTGTAGGGAGAAAATGATAGGAAACTAGATAATACACAGGGCCAGATTAAGACCCATTGAGGTTAGGGACCTCAAAGATTTTGGTACCTCGTATATATATATTGGGTTGGCAAGAAAATCATTTCGTTTTTTTGCAAGCAGACTGAGTTACGATTTTTTAAAATGACTTTAGTTAATGTTATAATTTTTTCCTTTGACAATTTGATAGCCGTTACTTTTAGCTTACTTTAGAAGCAAATTGCGCGTAATTTTGTTTACAGCTGCTAGTTCAGCGTCAATTTTAATATGAAGAGCAAAAACAAACATTTTCGCCATATTTTGCTTTTTATTATTTTATTATTTCTGTAAAGGCAAGAAAGCTGCTGAGGCTCACAAAGAGATATGTGAAGTTTATGGTGTCGATTGCTTAACAGGACGCACATTTCAGAAATGATTTTCAAAATTCCGTTCTGGAGATTTTTCACTCAAAGATGACCAACGTTCTGGTCGACCTACTGAAATTGATGATGACCGAATCAAAGGCATAGTTGAATCTGATTGTCACATAACTGTGCGAGAGATTGCAGAGAGGTAAAATGTATCACATACAATTGAAAATCACTTAAAATGTCTTGGACTCTTTAAGAAGCTCGATATTTGGATTCCACATAAATCAAAAGAGATTCACTTAACACAACGAATCAATATTTGTGATATGCATCTCAAACGCAATGATATCGACCTTTTTTCAAATGAATCATCACTGGTGATGAAAATGGATTGTCAACAATAACATCAATCGAAAACGATCGAGGTCCAAGCATAATGAACCAGTACAAACCACATTGAAAGCTGAATTGCATCAAAAAAAGGTCACGCCGTCAATTTGGTGGGATTACAAAGGTGTTGTGTATTTTGAGCTGCTTCCAAGGAATCAAACGATCAATTCAGATGTCTACTGTCAACAACTAATGAAACTGGAGGAAGCAATCAAAGAAAAACGGCCAGAATTAGCAAATCGTGAAGTAAACATATTCCACCATGACAGCGCTAGACCACATACGTCTTTGCTAACTTGTGAAAAATTATTGGAGCTTGGTTGGGAAGTGATGTCACATTCATCATATAGCCCTGACCTTGCACCATCAGATTAACATTTATTTCGAATTTTGCAAAATTCTTTGAATAGTAAAACTTTCAATAATGATGATGACCTGAAATCGCACTTGCTTCAGTTTTTGGCTGATAAGAACCAGAAGTTCTATGTGCGCGAAATCATGAAGTTGCCAGAAAGATGGCAAAAGGTCATTGAACAAAATGGAAAATATATAATTGATTAAAGTTCATTCTTTGTCCATATGTTTGCATTTGCTGAAAATTTCTGATCTTTGATTCAACAGTGCGGTGGAATTCTTAGGTCTAAAAAAGATATGCGATCTTTCAGTTACGTATAACTTGCATTATTATAACCCAATGACATAAAACAAGGAATTTTTTTTACGATTTTCCACTTGATTGTGTGTGGCGTGGAGTTGGTTTTCAAACCCTGTACGTGACTAGCCAACTTAGTGGCTTTACTTTTGTCCATGTGCTGGTAAGAAGAACCACCTATCTATGTGGTAGAAAGGATCGATACAAGAATATTTGATATAGGATTTACATGTATATATTGAACGTGTAGCGAAATCCCAGCTGAAATTTGAACATAGCTTTCAGATTTTTCCAATCAAGAATCACGAACTAATGTATCTCCATAAAAGATATTAACACCTATGTGAATATGAATCATCCAATCAGCACTGGTCGACACAGCAAGCTTCAAAGTAAGACAGCTAGTTTTCCCGCCAAACAGTTTGACCGAAGAGTCTAGAAGCTGGCTTACAGCTCTAAAAGCTGGCAAATTTCACTTCAGAATAGAGAGCCGCTCTATGTCATTTGTCGCAGCGAGCTGGTCTCTCTCCCTATGTGTCACTTATGTAGCATGCTTATATCGTATTCGACAAAAGGCACCAACCTTAACTTGTAGTGTAGAGTAACGAACACTAATTATACGTGATGGCTTAAATTCCTTACACTACTTTCATAGTATTACCCAGTAAGTTATATACAGAAGTTCACTAAATGTTATGGTTGTTGACTGTTGTTCTTTCAATTTTTTTAGACGTATACTAGTAAATGTAAACAATGTGGAATAATAAAATATTTGACAACTCAAACTTTAGTAGGATCATTGCCTACACCTGCAACCGACCTCACTTTGTGAAAAGCCAGCGAAAAATGTGTGATTGATCACTGCACTAAAAATACTTTACATTGTGTTTCACATTAAATCGGCCTGCATGTAATGCAGGCCGATTTAATCTGAGACACAAGATGCTTACGCGTGTGGAATTAGCAACTTAACATCGGGACTGATCCTGTTTCTACAAATCGAACTCGCGACTCGTTTCTTCAGCCAATTTCGGAGGAGGGGACTTGTAGATTACATCGATCGCAGTATTCAACTGGTACTTATTTTGTCGAACCGGAAAGGATGAAAGGCAAAACTGACCACGGCGGAATTTGAACTCAGAACTTAGAGACGGACGAAATGCCGCTAAGCATTTCCCCCGGTGCACTAACAATCCTGCCACCTCACCGCCTTAACACAGAATTTTAGCATTAGAAAATGTTTCAATGTTCAAGAGCCAATTCAAGAATGTACATGTTAGGAATAGTTACTTTTCAGACAACATCTATTCAACAAGTTGACGGGTGAATTCAAACAACAGAAAAACGTACGATTCCTCTATTCACACATAAAATGTATGTATCATATTGCATATGGAACACATATATATTGTAAAGAAATCAAGATTTTTGCCACTTTTGTGGCATTTGAAATCGCACGTCAACATGATTTGAAAATGAAATATTTCTTGCATGTGTGTTCTTGAATTGAAATGTAAACATGTAAATACTCTTTTATCGATTTCTGCAAAGAAAAGATGATTACTTAAAGTTGGTCTCAATACTGCCAATGAGAATCGGGAGGAATAACTTCTAAATTTCATTTCACAGAACAAAAGACATATATAGTTCCACATTCATACATACATACATACATACATACATACATACATACATGCATACATAAATGCATGCATATATATGTATGTATGTATGTATATATATATATATATATGTATATATATATATATATATATATATATATATATATATATATATATATATATATATATATATATATATATATATATATATATATAGGAAAGTGGGTTATACATCATTAGATGTACACCTGCTTTCCTATATTAAATTAGAATGAACGGAACGCAGAACTCCAAACTATCAACTCAATAATATTTATTTATGGTGGAAAATATACAGCTTTACTCTTGGTTGTTGAGACGTCTTCTGTGTGTGAGAACATGGTTGCTGAGACATCGGTATGTTGATGTGAGCTGTCTGGCGTGAGTTCGAAAGATGGAGAGAAGACAGCTAATCACGTCCATGCTCAATCGCCGGCCAGCAAGAAAGAGACAGAATAAAGCGGGAAACGCTTGGATGTTGAATTCCACGCATGCGTGAGACTACGCATGCGCACGGCGTTACTACACACACACACATATATATATATATATATATATATATATATATATATATATATATATATATATATATAAAACAAATAATAAATGAGTATATGCATATATACGTACAAGTATGTGCATACCTACATCTACCTGTATATATAGGTGCTTTTTTGGTTACAGGACGTTGCAAACAAAATGTAGACAAAAAAAAATAATAATAACCAGAGTACAGAAAACACACAGGCCACATAGAGAACATTTTCCTTCATCAGCTGCCACCATTCTAACACAGGCGTTTCGAACAGTTAGGGCAGGACGCATCGTTAAAATGGCTCTTCCCACGGACCACAAATTAAATTTGTACCATGGAGGAATGTAGTGGCGGACAGAAAACAAGACAGGAAAACAAACGGAAAAGGCTATACGGCCAGACGTGAAAAATTATGTGTATATTGAACGCTGTGAAGCAACGAACTGGAAGGAAGCGGGACGAAGTAGGTTCGTATGTTTGCTTGGCGATAGCCAAGGAAGAAAAGAATTAGCTGGACACATGTGACCAGCGAGGGGTAAGGAGAAAGAATGGTAGAGGGAGAGAAATGGGGCGGAAGTAGAAAATAGGTGAGCAACGAGAGAAAGAGAGGAAGAGAGAGATATAGTAGTAACACACACACACACACACACACACACACACACATATATACATATACATACATACCTTGCCTACCTAGGCGGCACGTCCCTCATATATATATATAGGTTATGAGCGATAGTGGTGTCAATTAGACCCAGAGGTTTCAGGTAATGCTGAGTAAGTGCTATGGATAGACCACAGTTAAGCTCCAGGTTCGGTAGTTATGCGAATAAGGGGCCCAATGTAGGTCATAAATCAGCGTGTGAATATAGGATATACTTTTCGTAATGAGATAAAAAACCAAGGCTGAGTATAATATAGAACATTTATAAATCGAATGTCTTACAGCTGTTTCCAGGATATATATTATATCCCTTCATTGGAAACGGTGTGAGAGGATGATTAAGCAATAGTTAGTTTAGTTAAGATAGGAAATATAGAGTGAATGTAGGGATATTGTATTTGTAAATATATTGTTAAGGCAGAATGGTATACATATAAGATTCCAGTACCTTGTGAGTAAAGTCCAATTGTTTTTAAGATTGGTCGTTGGCTTTGTAAATCCATTATTAAGATTCCAATACCCTATGAGTAAAGTCCAACAGTCTTTGAAATTGGTCATTCCACATACAGAGTTTATACAGAACCCTTTAAACAGAACCCTTGATACAATAACACTGCGTATAAACTCTTGCACGAAAATTCTCGTCAGACGACAAGGGAACAGGCAGAGAAAATGGAATGAAAAGCCCTAATCGGCAGCATCGAGTTCTTCTGCTGCACGACAATGCCCGCCCTCGTATCGCCAATATGACCAAGGAAGCCATTCAAACGCATGGCTGGGAAGTGCTGCCACACCTGCCGTACTCTCCTGATTTGGCACCAACGGATTTCCACCTCTTTCGATCTCTTTCAAATGCTATGCGCGGAGTTTCGTTCAATACTGATGCAGAATTGAGAGCTTCGTTGGATCAATGTTTCGAGCCGAAATTTTAGAATTTATGGGGTGGAGGGCGAGGTTAATAGAAAAAGTTTTAAAATTTCACTTTCGGTTTTAAATTACGTTTCATTTTCTGTTTGAAAATAAAGGAAGTAGGGATTGTAATGGTGACTGCTGGTTTTGAAACATTTTTTTAACAGACAAGGATTCTCCCATCGTTTTAAATGCATTGTGCAAAAAGAAAAAAATGGCTAAAATCACTGCTGAGTGGGGAAGGGGGTGAAAAAATTCGTAAATTGATATCAAAACCAAAATTAGGGTGTACAAAGCCTGCATTCTAAGTGCTCTGTTGTACTCTTCAGAAATGTGGACAGTACATCGTAAGCATCTTATCTTGCTTGAACACTTCAACCAAAAGTGTTAAAGAACAATCCTAAACATCTAATGACACACAAATTGAATCTACAATCATATCCTTTCAATGCATTGGATAGGCCATGTTGTGCGCATGAATGAGGAAAGACTCCCAAAACAACTATTTTACAGTCAATTGCACACTGGGAAACGCCCTCAGCACAAACCAAGAAAAAGATCTGCAAATCAATACCTGGTCCTAAAAAGCCATATGAGGGTACATTAGGATGACATCCTACAAGCTGACCCAATAACTCCAATACAGGGCACATCTGTTGTCTGTCACGTTTGCTGCAGACCGTGCAAGTCTAATGCTGGACTTAAAAACCACCTAAGGGTCATGGACGGACGTTTGAAACTGATGATGGTTGATGGGGGTACATGGGAGACGGCAATCATCTGCAAAGATGAAGTAATCACTATGTATGTATGTATGCATGCATGCATGCATGTATAATAACACAAATGGGCTGAGGTTCACTTCAGATGTATTCTTTTATTAATTGCACCTGATCAGTTGCATGGACGTCTATGTAAATTTGAACCTTTGTCTCCTTCGAGCACGTTTCTACGTGGTCGCTCGACTTGGCTCGGATTAATATCCCCTCAGGTCTGAAGCCAACGCAGTTATCCAGAAGTGATGGGAAAAGACCAGATGGTCTTATCCTCTGTCCCTGGATTAGAGGCATTTGGGATGACACAGTCTGCGACACTTTTGCTCCCTCCAACATCCTGGATGCTGCAGTAAATGGGAGGGTCACTACTTCCGTAGCCGAATGGAACAAAGCTCTGAAATATTGGAACCTGACAGTAAACTATCTCTTCCGACCTGTGGTGTTTAAGATGCTCGGAGGGATTGGGCCACTAACAGCGAAGTTCTTGTCATCGTTGGCAGCTCGCCTCATCAATATGTCAGGTGATGCCCGTGAGGGCGCTTGACTTTCCCAGCACCTTAGCCTCGCCATCGCAAGCGAGCTGGCTTGCTTCAGTTGGTTTCGTTGAATCTTGTGTGCGACCAGTTGATGCTACATTGTTGGGTTTTTTTATCTCTTTCTTCCCCACAAATGGTTTTAATACAGTTTTAGCAGACAGGTCTGGAAGAATTAGAAGAATGTTCTCCAGTAATTTTCTTTCATGTAAATAAATGTTCATGTTAATTTAAGAATTTGCCAGCAAAATCTTATAAAATGACAATGTTCTAAAAGATGTACATGTTTATAAGTTCTTTATGAAAGTAGAACTTCTTTTTATGCTTATTCATCCTTTTCGTTTTGAATCAATCGTACATTAATCTCGTCGCTTCGAGATTTCGATAGTGTAAATGTTTATTTCACAACCAACGGAGCGCGAAGTACTCCTCACGAACGTAGGTTCGTGAGATGGCTGTGATCTGTAAGCAGTTTTGTGTAGGAACGGAAAGAGACGTATGAACACACAATGCGCATGTGCACGCTGGATTCGTAAACTGGAAGAGAAGCATAAAAACGCAATGTGCATGTCAAAAAACAAGATAAGAAAAAAAACGCAATGCGAATGTCAAACAAGTTGTATGATGGTGTGCATGCCACGTTTGACACCACTATCACGCAGGTTTGCTGTCATTTTTCCTGTTTTTAGAATGACATTGTAGGGTAGGTGTGAGAGGCTGGATCTGACCGGTTTGAACATATCCATCCCAGTATTTGGGCTGGATCTAGCTGTGTAAAAGCTAAAAGGTTAAATAAGTAAAATAGAGAACGGTCCTAATTAGAACACATATTTTTAAATTATACATCTACTTGATCTGAGTTGACCGGGGGGGGGGGGAGACGGCGGCGGGGGATAAACAACAACACCAATAACATCTCACTCTGCAGCAGATAGCATAGACAGTACAACAGAGATTAACTTCTCAATTCATTATCCACTTGATTATATGAATTTTATTTGAAGAAGATTCTGTGCGATTGGTTGAATCATGTAACTGTTTTAATCACAAACCTACTATTTTCAGTTGTCGAGATAAGAGATACTGCTGTCGCCTGGATACCGTTTTTCTGGGATTGTAACCACTGCGTATCTTTTGTTGAGTCATTGAGATAGTTTTCTATCTTAGCTCCAGATGTTGTTTAATCAAAAGAAAAAAAAAGTTACTTTTGTCCCAGACACAATAATGACTAACAGATTATAGTGATACAAACATTGGTCAAGAGAGTATATAAATTTTGTGTTCGATGGCAGCTCAAATTCAGTTAATGTATACAAATTCTTTCAGTTTGACCCTTTTAACATCCAGGAGAGTATCATTACCCTTATGCATACCAAGATCCACCAAAAGTCTAATTCTTGTGGAACACCCAACAGAATTATTTTTACCACTCTCCTTCCCAAGTATGTAGAGAGTGAAATCCTCAAATGCAGCAGGTGGCCACTGAGTGCTGGATTACAAGAGCCTCAGTCTTAAATAAGACCTTTACCTTGCTCTAGATACATGGCTGATGTCTTGTCATACATCATAAAGGGCTTTTTCAATCTGGGTGTTTGTGGAAGTTTCCATTTGCCTAGGTTTAACACTGATGCACCTGAAAGTAACTGTTTTTGTAGCAGTTGCAGTTGGAGTTCAGGAGTGTGTGTGTGTGTGTGTGTGGAGAGGGAAATGCTATCAGTCTCCCCTAAATTTGCC